>NC_056738.1:211638156-211880656 GCF_019279795.1 Protopterus annectens
CCTTTCTAGATCTGTCTAAAGCATTTGATTAAATATCCTATTCAGGCATTGTCAACAAATTTACAAAACTAGGCATAACCCCTTTTATAACATGCTGGATAGCTAGCCTTCAACCAGCATGTGTCCAAGGCAGTAAGAGAATCCTTCTATGTTGCTCAACTTATAAGTAAGGGCATGGCATCTAGGTCCAGACTGGTCATCATACTCCTGTAGTCAGCCCTCATTAGACCAATCATAGAGTATAATACCCCTTTGGTATGTACCTGATCAGACAGATGTAGCAGTTGGAATGTTCACAAAGGTTCTTTAGGAAAAAAAAATACAGGGAGTAAAAAAATATTTTACACTGATTAACTCAAAGCCCTAATACAGACTATTGAGAGGTGATCTTTTCCTGTCATACAAGGCATCCCCTCGACCCTATTTTGCTGAACCTTTTTTTTACATCTGGAAAACAAACACCATAAGAACTACTAGATCAAAAGACCTAAATTCTGCTTGAGACATAAATAGGAAAGGCTGGATACGTTTCTCAGAGAATTCCCATTCTTTGGAACAGGCTCCCCATCCACTGGAAGCAAAATTCCTCCCTAACTCAGTTTAAGCTCAGCTTGGACCAATGGATAGGTAATCGGAAATTTACCCCTGGTCTGGTGCCTATGTTTCTGATGGTCAGAGGCACTCAGTAAGTCACCCCTATATAAATCACGTGTGTTGCATGGCTAGGCTTATCAGGACCCTTGTTGTCATCAGCCTAGTTTACAACTTTGAACCTATTATTCCAGTCCCACCATAGTGCTTGCTCTTTGTATTTTGCTACATGTAACCTCTCTAAGAGTCCCAGACTATACTCATAAGTTGATGTTTCTTTTGGCAGAGACAGCAGAACACCACTCAGTATACTCTGTTCTCTGCCCCCCCAGGCATGGCATAAAGGGCAATCATCTGAGCTTCAACCTTCATTACTATGACTGCAGAGCAGGCTGTATTAGCATGTTATGGTGTTAAGGGGATCCAGTGGTGGTGTTGCTAGAGCTCTGTGATGTCAGTTTCTGTGGGACAAAATAAAGTGAAGTTGCCCCAGTCTGCTGCAGTACCTCATACACGTCAGCAGGGAGTGAGCAATGGGTCTTTATCTACATGTTTAGGCACTCCTTAGGTTTATTCTAATGTTCCTGCTTAGCCATCAGCTACTGAGCACAGTATGAGTAGAAAAAGGATATTGGGTACAGCATAGAGTGGTTAATTTACATACAGTTAGCCTGAAAAGGTACCCCCATAAATGTTGTCTACAACTTGTCATAATCTTTAATCACAAAAAATGGTGAAGGACTGCATTTGCATTCCTAATCCTTACCTGGCCTCTTCAAGGTAGTCATTAGTGTTATTCAGTATAGTAATGGGGCAGCTATGATTTGCATAGGGCTCTGGTATGTGATTTGCATTTGTATCCCCCCCCCCCCCCCACACACACACACATACACATACACACACAGCTGTGGAGTAATGTTTTCTAGACTTCATAAATTCCAAAACATTGGATAAACTTATCCACACCCCCACCAGGGGCAGCAATATCTGGTCATTACCAACATGGGCAACCGGTGTTCCACACCAGAGGTCAATTCCTCATTGCTCAGATCTGACCACAAGCTAATCACCCTAAACATCCACATCCCGCCCCCAACACCCATTAGGGAAACCACCGTAAAAAACATTTCTCCAAGGCTAACTTCACACTTCTTAAGACAGAAGTGGCAAACTTCACAACACCCATGCAGATGGACAATATGGGTATGACTGCTGAATCCTACACAAATGCACTTTATAAGCACTTGCACAAGTGCATGGATCGTGCTATCCCTAACGGAACCAAGATGCTATCCTCCAAAAAAAGGAAGCCAATCTGGTGGTCCCCTGCTATAAACAAACTCTACAACAGATGAAAGAAACTGCTGCAAAAAATAATAAAATCCCGTGATTGGAGGAACTCCCTGGTCAGCCTCAGTAAGAAACTGAGATCCCTCATAAAATCCTCCAAAGCTAATTATGAAAACAACATCACCACTGTTTCTAAAGACAACCACAAAGCATACTATAGCTATGTCATGAATCTTAGTGGCAACACTCAGATCTGCTCTGAGTTACAGCACAATGGCACTAAATATACAGAATCAATGGATATTGCCAACATCCTGACAGATGGGTTCAGTGCTAATTTTACCCCCCTCTCACTGCCTAAAGGACCCATCTCTATACCGGAAGAATGCAAAGGTCCTGTAATCACGGCTGCACAGGTAAAAAAACACTCTCCAAAGCCAAGAACACAGCATCCATGGGACCTGACAACATCCCAGACTGCATTCTACACAAACATCCCAGGCTGCATTCTACAGGAACTACAGAACGAACTGGCACCCCACCTAAGTACCATGTTCAATCATAGCCTCACTTCAGGCTTTGTGCCCACTGAATGGTGCACAGCGATGGTTATTCCACTCCACAAAGGGGGATCCACCACGGACCCCAGGAACTATCGCCCCATTAGCCTGACGAGCCTGGTCTGCAAGGCCATGGAACGTATCATCATGGAACTTACAAACAAAGATATTGGTAATCTCCAGACTTTGGACCCCCACCCAGTTTGGGTTTGTAAAAGGCAGATCATGTCTCCTAAACCTGATAGACTTCTTTGAAGCAGTCACCAAAGCCGCAGATGAGGGTAATGTGGTTCACACAGCCTATCTGGATCTCATCAAGGCTTTCAACACCATCCCTCACTCTGGAATTATAGATAAACTCACTAAACTAGGTATAAATCCCTATGTTACAAGGTGGTTTACCAACTGGCTCACTGGCAGACCCACACTGTGAAAGTAGCAGACTCCAAATCCGACTTCAGACCAGTGACAAGTGGAGTACCACAAGGTTCAGTCCTAGGTCCTCTCCTGTTTGGTATCTACTTCTCTGAAGTATAGGCTAACGAAGTTTGCAGATGACTGTAAACTAGGAGCCATAATTGAAACTCCTAACAATGTGGACATCCTACAGAAGGGCCTCAGTGAGACAGATGCCTGGTGTCAAAGCCATGGCCTCAAGCTCAATGTCAAAAAGTGCATTGTCATCCCTTTTGGTAAAAACTCTGTACCCATGAACTATCACATAGGCGGTAGTCTAACACTGAAAGTGTGATAAGAGACCTTGGGACACAGGTGGACAGTAGTCTCTCCTTTGATCACATCGCCACAGTAGTCAGGAAATCCTTCTACATGGCACACCTCATCACAAAAGGTTTCTCATCCAGCAAAAAAGAGGTCATTGTTCCCCTCTACTCGTCACTCATTAGACCCATTATAGAGTACAACCCCCCTTTTAGTATGTCCCTCACAAAACATCTACAACAACTGGAAAGGCTGCAGAAATACCTCACAAAGAGGATTACTGGCCTCAAACTGATGCCCTACGTAGACCGTCTCAAACAACTCCAGCTTTACTCAGTTGCATATCGCCTACTCAAAGGCGATCTCTGCCTAACATACAAAGCTATGTCAAACCCAGAGCTGTTGGACGTACTCCACTTAAAGAAATCCCAATCTCTCTGAGCTACACGCTCCTGGGACTTAAACCTTGTCACCACAATAAACAGAACATGCTGGAGGGATAGATTCCTGTCCCTGAGACGTCCCATACTCTGGAACAAACTACCTCTCTATATCAAATAAAGCTCCTCATTAGCACTCTTCAAGAAAAATCTTGATGATCGAATGGGAAGTAGTCAATTCACCCTAGGGATCACTTCTGTAGCTCTGCTCGACAGGGGCACAGGAAAAAATTTTCTTGGGTGGTGAAAGCCAGGGTACCTTTTTGGCTAGGCTTAGGGCCGATAGCCTAGTACCTACCTATGAACCTATGAACCTATGAGTACGTTTGTGAACAGAGCTCAGCAGTGATCAGAATAACTAGAGAACTGAAGCATAATCTGATTTTTCTTGTATATTGGTGACTCAGTATCCTTTAATATTTTGCATCTGTAGTTATAGTAACAATTGCCTGTTAATGTTAAATGTTCAAAAGTGGTTAAGTGCAACTGTTTGCACAGCTTACATTCTGTAGGAGAGCTAACAGTGATTTAAATGATTGCTCAGATAAAACTAATAACATTTCAAGCACTGTAGGTTATAATGTGCTTATGACATACCTGTCATTTCCTGGTATTCTGAGATTACAATCACACACTTGCACACAGCTTCAGTAACCCTGGTGTGTTGAGTAATGCAGGTGTAACAAGCAAACCCACCTGTAACTGTCCTGGGCTGATACTGTACAGCCTACTTATATGCTATCCGTTATGGAAGAAACTGCCAGAAGATTCTTCTAATGTACATTATGTGAATTTCATTTAAGGCAAAGAGGTTGCCTGTACATTGAAGCTGTTTGGTATATTGACCTAATTACTAGCACTATTATTTTTTGTTAGGTAACTTACCATCCCATTTCATGAATAATAGAATGCATTTAATATACTTTTCTCAGCCTCTTAATGTTGCATCCCATACGCATATATTTCACATGCATATAGGAGCTGAACGATGTATTTTATATATATATATATATATATATATATATATATATATATATATATATGTGTGTGTGTGTGTGTGTGTGTGTGTATATATATATATATATATATATATATATATATATATATATATATATATATATATATATATACACATATATATATATATATATATATATATGATTGCACTATATTTTATGTATATCTTAGCTTGAATTTTGCATCTGTCTTTTTCTGAATGCACTCTGACTGGATTTTTTAATGTAACCCTATTTGCATTTGATCTTACTGTTATATTCTGTATTTTTCTATGTATTTATTTTGTGTATAGTATTGTTTATTGAAACACTGTGATGTATTTTCTGCTCTTTGAGCTTGTGTCATGACTGAAAATGGTTAATAAATCAGTCCACTTACCTGATGAAAAAATGGTAAATAAATAAATACCAATAGTAATGTATACCCAGTCTGAAGTGCTGTAATCTATTCAAGTTGCATTGCAATAGTTAATGGTTATTTACTCAGCTGAATTTTACAGTTAGTGAACACCCTTCATTAAGCTATTTGTATGTAAAAGTAATAGGATTTGGCTTTGCTATCCCATGTGATTACCAGGTTGAACTGTCCTCTGCAAAGCATACACTAGCTATGGCTACTGCCATCTGCTCACCATTTATTCCTTAGTGCCCATGTCTGACACATGCAGATGTGTGCTGTAACTCGTGTTACAACCTCCACCCTATTTCGAGTGTTTAATGATCACTTTCTTCCTTAACGTTCTGTGCAACTGTAATGGTATACTTTGAACAATATTTGTATTTTTGTGCATAGTTACTGGTTTAATCCTGTTCTGTGTGTATAGCTTACCGTGCTTGATGTAGCTCTTTGTTGTACCTACATTTATTGTTTTCTATTTTGGTGCTTACAAGTAAACAACGCACTCCACTTATTTTACTCACTGCACTCCATTTTAGGTGTGAGTGTAGGTCTCTGATATGCTTATATTGCCCTCTGCTGGCACAAAACTTGTTTGCTGTTGGTAATAATGCTCATACTTGGTAATATACTAGATTTTTCTTATTGCAAGATGCTATTCTTGTATCATTTATCTTTGTAATGGTAAAAAAATCTTGTACAATTCAATTCCTTAATTCCATGGAACAATGTAGCGTATTTCACTGCATACTGTCGCCTGGCTATATTACATGGAAGAAATAAATGCCCATGACACATAGAGATACAATTGGGTTGGATTGCACGGCTAGGCTTACAACAGTCCTGGTGGTCACTAGCATAGTATGTACATATGAACCCATGAACACAGGTTTACACTTATTAAAACTTTCCAGAATAACAGGAGACAATATTCTTCAGTTAAGTGTATATGTAATCTAGAAACTATTTTTTTGTCTTCAGGTACTTATTCTGCCCTTTCTTTCATGTGCTACATATGATCATGCCCACTAATAACACTCTCTTTTGTCCTCCACAGAGTCCAACTCACTGTCACATCTGTATTGTTTACTTGCACTCACACATCTGTATTGTTTACCTGCACTCAACTTATATTTTCCTTGCTTCATTGTTTTTGCATTTATTCATCCACTGATTGTCTTGCTATATCACTTGTCCTCACCTTTCAGACATTTCTTATTGATTCTGTTACAGACTTTAAGATTAATTTCCTTACTTCTTGCCTTACTACATTCAACTATTATGTTCCTTTTTATATCTGCTAATATTAAGCTTTATTTTTCTCTTTTCCACACCACTGCTGAGCTGTGGACACATCAAAAGGTGCTCTCATATTGAAGAAAAAGGGTGGATCATAAAATAAACAGATAATGGCAGTCTGAAAACATGAAAACAACATAATCTCTTCTTCTAATTTTCATCTGTCTATAATGTCTACTTACAACTAAAAGGATTTTTCCCAGTTTGACCATGTGTTCCAAATCTGTGATGCAATAACTTGTGACAGACATTTTATGTAAGCCAAGTGTATCTTGTTAACAAATGTATATATTTAATCCTATTGCATTATGAATCAGCAAAATAAAAACTAGAGATTAATGGGTGACTATTTGTTCCATTTCCTCCACTCTTGAAGTGCTATCTGGTCTCCTTTCTGGAGCTGGCTGCCTTATTCATTGGTGGATTTTTTTTTTTGGTTTGATTCTGTATTGGAGTTGTTATCCACCTTCACTGTTTACTGTCTTTTTGTGCTATCTGAATGTTCTTGTATTTTTGTACTTTAGTTCCCTTTAAAATTCTGTAGCTGCATTAAAAAGTGCATTGAAATATTAAGCCAGAATCCAAACAATTTGCTCTCAGAGAATTTCACTTACTCCGAGACTTGTTCTCAGAATAACTGACTTACTCTGGGAGCAAGTCTTTTGGAATCTGACCCCGTGAAGTCAGCCTATTTATAGATAGGCTTTACAACAAAGTAAGTCACTTATACTGAGAACATATCTTTTAGAATTGGGCCCAATCAGTACTGAAACACATTGAGTGCAACTTTCTGCATGCCTCTGTAATCTGTAGTAGTGCTAAAACAGATTTCTAAGTGACTGCTCACATACAAGTGGCTGTCCGTATTCCAAGAGGTGTATATCATATTATATTTATGAATTGTTGTAGAGTTTTAGTGGTATTCTAACAGTGCATTTACACTAGTAGCATGTGCAAGTATCAGTTTTACTCTCCTGGATAATATAGATAAAATAACTGTGTGTAATTGTAGCTGTGTTTGATACTTTGCAGCTTGTGTGTACTTGTGTACTGAAAGCTACTTCTGATGTGAAGAGAATACCCTTTTAATATGATGGATGAGAATTCCTGTTAGGCAGAAGCAGGGTACTGAAAGCATAATATTAGCTGTCACGGCATCACAAATACTCAGTTTAGGGATGTAAACCTCTGCCCTCTGTACTACCGATGGATAGAGGCAGCTCCTAAATGTTTTATGTCATGCATGGGTCTCCACGGATTATCTATGATATGATACTACTTATTCTCAGTAGGAGTAATATATAATTAATTATAAACCATGGGATGGGTACGACCAATCTAACACCAAACAGGATAGGTTAACTCAAACATCAAAAGGGAAATTGGCTAGACTTAAAATGGCCCACAAGGTCAGCTAGCCTAGTACTTGCTTATGAACCTATATAACTGTAACCTTTCCAGATATACTATCCAGTAAGCTGGTGTTTCCTTCTTTAATGGAAAACAATAACTTTATAACCCCCATGGAAATAGCTGCACTGGAATACTGCACTTGCACTAGACCATTTCATCCCAAACATCTGTAGCGTTATTCTTCATTACATCTGAGGTTATAGGATGAACTCTGAAAGCTGTTTCTAAATATTCACAGATAGTTTACTCATTTACCAGATATCAGTCTGTCAGGATATCACTGGGCACTGGATGAAGTTTATTGCTCATTGTCATTTGTATTTTTCTTTACTGTTATTGCTGTGTTCATACACTACTAGGTTCAATAACAGTAGAATCAGCAGTGAATGTAGATTTGTAAACATTCTCAATCAAACACCATTGATCAGTTTAGCTTTAAAACCATTCCTGGGCATTAAGCTGAATATCTTCTTGAGCATTTGAGGAAATCTGTTTAAAAAGATTAAGTCCTAACCCACCTCAGACATGGTTTTATAGCATATGACAATGGAGCAAATATGAAAGTGGTATGTCTTAGGAGGAGAAGATAAAATACTTTTCACAACATTAATTAGATGGAGAAAAGCTTTATCACAAAGGAGATCAACGTGCAAAACTTGATTTCTCATATCAACAGATTTTGTAAAAACATTAGCTATTCTGAAGAAGCCAGGAAGTTGTTGCAGCAGACTGATCTAGAGAACAGCCCCCTTGTGTACAGACTGATCCAAGATGGTCCCATCAGATGGAATTTCAGACATGGTTACTAGGTTGCTGGAGAAGCTGAGGATAACTGTCAATGTAGAAATTCCACTGATCCAAATCCATCTAGTGGTTCTCACAGTCACACTTCCTTGGTCCTGATGATATCTATCCTATGTATCTCTACAGAGACTTGGTGACAATGTTCTACACTTCTACACTGATGATTAAACTGTGAACAGAGCATTACATTTTGAACTCTCTTCTCAAGTCATGTATTAAGCATACCATAAAGTCATCTTTTGAGCTGCATGGATAAAAAATATTAGGCAACATGTAAATAGAACTTTTTTTTAGGAAGGGAAGTGTCTATTGTCAGTAAAGATCACTCAACCCTTATTAAGCATGGTATTACTGATGACAACTTTGGAATTCAGGATATGAGTATTCTGCATACCTCTCAACTGTACAAATTCCTCGGTATTTACCGGTTTTAAGGGCAAAATAATGAGGTGCCACGAATTTCTGAATGGCCCCTTCAATTCTTAATTTTTTTATTTTAATTTGCAATTTATAGGTTGTGGCATCATCTTTGTGTGGCAGTGCCTGACTGCCTGTCGGACTTAGAAACTGGGGTGGGAGTAGCAGATGGACTCTTGATTTGTATTAATGTGAGTAGAGACTCTCGTTCTTTATTGTAATACTTCACAGTCTGGGTAAAATGTTTAAATGCAGGGTCTGTACATGAAATGTTATTTAAAAGGAAATTTTACTGCGCATTAACTTCCATAAAAGCTTGGTCTATTGTTCCGGTGCATTTTTTCTATGTACTGAATGAGACCCTTGCACACTGTGTTTTGGTTCCACCAAGTTTTTATACAAATTCTAACTACACGTACACAATTGATTTATTCATTTCTGTAATATACAAACAGAAATACTGTATTATGTGAGGCGTGCACACATAATCTTGACCTTGAAATATTTTATAGTACAAGTGAGGGGAAAACAGTAACACGCATTATTAACTAACTATTCACATCTGAAACACATAAAATGCCACAGTCCTTTCATATCCTCTAGCTTTGTTTTTAACGTATTTTGTGCAGCTTCTGAAAATCTCAGGAAAAATGCTACATTAACTATAATTGTTCTGTTCACATTCTACACTCCTGACACTACACAGCTCTGCATTGGACTCTACAACTCCCGTGATTTAGCGGTACAAAATGCAAGCTTGTACACTCGCTGCCCATGACTTCTTGCCTGCATTCTGTGGGAATTGGGAAATAAGGGGAGTATTAAGTAAAACAATATAAGACATAAAAGTCCTTCTCTTCTGTCGTTAAATTCCACTACATTCCAGGCAAGGCACAATTCACCCTTTCTGCACCACCTATACATTTTAATAAAGTTTTGCAATTCCAATCCTCCATGCAGAAATATCAGTAAACACCAATGGCAGGGGGACATTTTTGAAATAGTAACTTTAATCAAACTGTTGACATCTGTGCCATTGCCACTGTTGTCTGCTGTAGAAGGAGAAAGAATATTGCTGTAAATGCAATACATTGCATTTGATTTTTTTATAACCCCAGGGACTTCTGGAAGTCAATTAACCACATCTTATATCCAGGTAACCCACCATCTCCCAACCATGATCCTAACCTGTCTCCCACAGAAGTAGCCTCCCAGTTCAATTCCTTTTTCATCTACACCATCAGTAAATTGCTGCCTTCTAGCTCCAGATCTCTTCCTAACTCTACCCTTGCTTCTGCTTCATCTTGCCCTCACTTTAAAAAACACCCCGATCCCCAAAAAAACACTTTTTCTCTTCAACCTGTATCAACTGCCTATGTCAAATAACTTCTTCAGAACCTAAAGCCATGCTCTGCTTCTGCTGACAGCTTTCCACCATACTTCCTAAAAATAGCCACCTGTTTCATTGCATACCCCATATCTATTCTGATAAATGGCTCCTGTCTGAATCTACTGCTCCATCCATCTAGAAAAAAATTCTGTACTATCCCCATCCATAAAGGAGGAAAATCTACAGAAATTTCCAATTTTAGGCCTAAAACTATTCTCTCTCCACTCTCAAAAATCATGGAAAAATGCATCCATGCACAATTACTATGCCAGCTATTACTAGAAAACCTTTTAACACCCTCTCAGCATGGTTTTCAACTGAACCATAGTACTTCCACCACTCGCATTGCTTTTACCAGTTCAGTTGCACAATCCAGAGACAATAACAAACTAGTCTCTTGAATATTCCTGGACTTATCCAAGGCATTTGATATGGTGTCTCATCCTTTGCTCATTTCTAAACTAGCAAAACTTAATCTGTCCCTATCCACTTTCTCTTGGTTCAGCAGCTACCAGTCCAATAGGCAACAATATGTTAGATGGCTTTCTACATAGTCCCCTCCTCTGCCAATCACCACAGGTGTGCCCCAAGGTTCTATCTTAGGACCTTTTCTATTCAACATTTTTGCTAACAATCTTTATAAATCCTGCCCCATCGCTGCTTTCATCCAATATGTGGATGATTCTACAGTCATCACCTCCTCTGATTATTTCTCAGACCTGCTTTCCAAAACCCAGCAAACTTTCACAAATATTGAGACCTGGCTAACCAATAACTAGCTAATACTCAATGCTAGGGAAAACTAAATTACTTCTATTTCTGCCCAAATCACTCTCTCATAACACCTCAGCCTTCACTATTATCTTGTTAGACAATACCACCATCAATGTTGAATCCTATACCAAACTACTAGGGGTCATAATTGATGATAAACTAAAGTTTGACCTTCATATAAATTACTGTATCAAAAATACTAACCAAAAGCTTGGCTTACTATACCGTAACAAAAGATATCTCACACCAGAGGCAAGACAGTTACTCTCTCTTGCTTACCTCCTACCCTGTCTCATCTATGGCTCCCAAATCCTCACTAACCTACAAGCAAAACTACTGAATAAGATGGAAAATACATATCACAAAATTGATAGACTCACCACCAATACTTAACCTAAATCCCATCACTGCCTGGCTTTGAAAACACTGACCTGACTTGAGTTCCCCAATCCACTTCTTTTCTCTCAACTTAATATTATCCACTCCATCCACTACAAACCCTTCTTCTGCTCTAACATTTCCAAGATCTTAAATTACTACCTCCCAGCCAGAAAACTTAGAACCACCAGCCAAAACCTCCTTGACATTTGTTTGTCTTTTTGGCTTTTCCCGGTTATGGGATTGCCACAGTGGAACTCCAGTCTGCTAATGATTGGCAGTAGATTTTTATGGTGCCGAGTTGCCAGCCCTACACCCAACCTTCAGTGAAGGCACGCCCATTCACGCATGTCTTTCAAAGGCCACTCAACCACGTGGAGGACATGCAGACTCCACACAAAAGGCACTCCAGCCGAGAATCAAACAGAAGAACCTCTTGCTAACCTCCTTGACATTTACAAAGCAAAAAAAATCAATTGGTGAAACCCTGTACAACTATCTTCTCTATATCCACTGGAATAACCTACCTTTAACAATCCATGCTATCACACAGCCCCACCCATTTAAAATCACCCTAAAAGTCCACTTTACTAATACCTGGACTTGCTCTTGTACACAACCATCGTGAACTTAATCACCTGACCCCCATTGCATAAGCCCCTCCTCAATTCATACTTAATTCTAGCCATAGAACTCTAACTCCTAATACCTTTTTTCACTAAATTTCTCCACTACTCATATTTACCTCCCTTCCTTCTTTTCCCACTTAGCTTACTCCCCTTTCTCAGATTTCACTTGATTCTAACTACTACTACTACTCTCCTCTCTTATTTATAAATTTAAAAAAATCTCTAATTTTTCCCTCTTTTACCCATAGCCACCCCCATTTTTCTTTTGCCACTTAACCTTTTTTTCTCACCTACTCCTCTATCAACTTCCCCTCTGCTTCTGATTACTGATGTACATGCTGTTGCCTGTAAGAACTAAGATTTAATATACAGTACATTCTGTACTCTTATCTTAAACTCTGAGTTAATTGTCATTACTTCCCCTCTAAATGTGGAATTCCTTATGTATTGGAGATATATGAATGACTTTAACATAATGTTTTATTGCCTTTTGTAAATAGCACCTTTTAAACTCTCATCCTACAAGTGGGAATCCAAGCATTATAATGCATGTTAATATTACCGCATGCATACTGTACTGTTTGCAAACATTTTTATGGTGTATGTAATACTTTGTGGAGCTTTTCTCCCCAGGTCTCTGCTGAAAAAGCGAGCAAGCTCAGTCGGACATTCCCGGTCAACAAATGTCAAATAAATAAATAAGTAAGTAAATAAATAAATAAATAAATATTATTGGACTACTAAAAAGAAGGTAAAAACCTGTATGTTTTCAGTAACTTATTAAAATTAGAAAATAGCCGTAATAAAACTGCTGCAAGTTGCTTGTGCAGAATGTAGTGGTCTTCTTGAAAAGCACTACAGAGTAGTTCAGGCAGGTTTAGTGAATGTGGACCTTTAATGACTGTGACTGACTTCACTGTAGGCCGTTATGTGTGAAGAGGCAGTAACCTTAAGTACTTGTGGAGTCATCCCTATCCCCTTTCTGCTTCACTGCTATTTTCAACATGAGTTTGCAGAGCAGTTTGCCTGACTCAGCAATCCGAAGTTGCAATAGAGATTTGACTGCTATGATTATGAATGCATTTTAAAGGTCACAGTTTTAACTATGAATCTTGGTGAGTTGTTGCTCTAACAGCTAGTTGAGAATATATCTGAGCTAGCTGAAAGCTGATCACTGTAAATCTGAATTTGTAAAACGAATACGCCACCCGAGAGTAGCAGAAAAACACCAGGAACCTGGAAACTGTGCCAGAGACAGAGTTCTTTTATTAGTTACACGAAAAACAAGGTTGAGCGCTTTCGTCAGAATACAACTGACTTCATCAGAACACATACTGTTAAAAACCATTCACTTATATACATACTATCCCCCAGAAATAACCGCCCTTTCCATCAATTAATCAATTAAATAATCAACATTTAAAAAGGAAGAACACTACCTTATGTACAAATATATCCTATCAAAACACTTGTTGTAAAATTACTAAAACTACACATAATTAATCAATTATGTGTAGTTTTAGTAATTTTACAACAAGTGTTTTGATAGGATATATTTGTACATAAGGTAGTGTTCTTCCTTTTTAAATGTTGATTATTTAATTGATTAATTGATGGAAAGGACGGTTATTTCTGGGGGATAGTATGTATATAAGTGAATGGTTTTTAACAGTATGTGTTCTGATGAAGTCAGTTGTATTCTGAAGAAAGCGCTCAACCTTGTTTTTCGTGTAACTAATAAAAGAACTCTGTCTCTGGCACAGTTTCCAGGTTCCTGGTGTTTTTCTGCTACTCTCGGGTGGCATATTCGTTTTACAAGTTGTTGGACACTGGGACATCTTTGTTTCTTGTAAATCTGAATTTGTTTAGCATTGCAGTACATACGGCATGTAAAAAAACTGTATGACTTTTCCTTCAGCATTGGGAGGTACAAGATTAATTAGCTGAAGTATAGGTGTTAATTCAGGAGATCACTTAATTAGAGGAACTGAATTATTTTTCTGGAAAAGCCAGCTTCAGTATTTGGAATAATTATTGCTCCTTGGGACTTCACATAAACTGTATATACAGTGTAGCTAACTGTTGTCATTGTACTTCTTGGATGTGGTCTCCATCCATAGAGTATGGTTGTGTTACTTTACATTGTGATTGTTTATAGGCACTATTTATTAAATTATTATGTACTTTACCCTGGAAGGTGGTGTATAGTGCTGTGCTCACATTGTAGATGAGTGGTACTATGATATTGGGCGATTCTTGCGTGCCGCAGTGGTTAACTGCTCTGACGTTTAACAGTTTCCTGGTCAATTAAAACACAAAGATTTTGTTGATTGTTCAGTTAACTGCTGCTTTAGAAGCGTTGACAGGATGCTGTATTTTGATATAATTAACTTTCCTTCTAAAAGATAATTTAAAGGTGTTGTGATGGTTTTGGGAGTGGTGGTAGGGGAAAAAAGGAAGTTATATTGCTATTGTATACCTAGTTGGGCTAGTGAGCATAGCTCTCCATCAATCTCTCAGGTGAAGACATCTGGACAAAGCCAAAAATAATGGTGGGACAAAGGCCCAAATATAGGGACAGATCTTAAATACTGCTCTTGTAAATTCAGTTGCTAGAATAACAGGTTTGGCATTGTTATGTATTTTCTAAGGGATATGAAGTTTGAAATTCAAATGTCTGCCATTATTTCTTATTACTTAATGAGTTCGATCTTCATGTTGGTATCCCTCAATTCCATTGGAGTGGGTGGGGGTTACATTATTATGTATGCAAATTTATGGTAAGCATCTTCCCGATTTTTGGCCAGTTGTACCTACTTTTCATGGGCCTTTGTCCAGAAATTTTATGTTTCCAGGTTAAGAGGTATAGTTTTCAGCAGTCTTAGGATTCAGAACATGTAGAAGAAAATAAAAAAAAGAAAGAAAGAAAGGAAAAAGTTCACAACAAACAGCAAGGAAGAAAAAGAAACTGACTAACTTCTCTAATGCGAATAGAATGCATACTAAAAAGAACAATGCTTTGTTATGTAACACATGGATTACAAGGAATGATAACATTGTTCTTTCAGAAAACCTTCAGTATACTGAAAAAGGCATCATTTTTCCAAATGAGAAAGCAAAAAAAAAAAAAAAGGTAATGGGCAGGTGAAAAGGTTAAAAAACAAACAAAAAAAAACTGACCTTGGAAGCATTGAAGAACATTGCTGTAAGAAAAAAGAGATGAAGAAAAGTGAAGTTGACAACATGGCTCAAGCTGTGGATGTGCAACACCAGCAGGATGAAAACTGTATGCCTGGAAATGTAATAAGCAATGAAAACAGTGGGATTAATAAGACTAATGGTGACAAAGTTCATTCCTTTGTAACAATTTATAGTGGAGAAATTACTGAATTATAAGATGGAATTGCTTCATATCTGGTCAGAAGTGATATACTTGTAATAGGAGAGTCAATTATTAAAGAAACTGATCCATACCTTTACAGAGAAGATAATGAACATTGAAAGCATTATGCTTGCCAGGAGCAAAAATGAGAACGGCCTTAGAATGCCTTAATATGAGGAAGTATGGAGTTTTTTTTTTTAATTCATTTTGGTACAAATGAGGTTATCTACAAGGACTCTCTCACTGTTAGCAGGGAAATTACAGCATTTTAGATAGCATAGCTTGTACAGGCGTTAGGACTTATTTTTCACAAATTTTACAGATTTTCACAAATTACATACAGACAGAAGAGTCAGGTCACAATTAATGAAAAGATGTCTTGGGTGAATACCTACATGGAAAAATGGTCTGTTTTAAAAAATTGAAACGTTTAAAGCATCTAAACCTAATTTTGGGCTCACATATTTAGAAAGGTTGGTGTGCACTTGTCAAGACCAGGGGAAGAGAATTCTTGCAGCAGATAAATAACAACATTTGACAGACGTATGACAGGATTTTCACCAGGCCAGAAAATTTAACAGTTTACAGACAACAACATTTGATATATCACTGATGGTTATTAATGTTATGAGCACTAGTAATAATGTTTTTTTTATTTGAAAATGTGCTATTTTCTCACAAGATTGATGTTGTTATTGTTTGTGAAACATGATTAAAGAACAATTACTGGAAACCAGTTCTGTCAGGCTATAAATGTTTTTACTGTAACAGACATTCTAACAAAAAAATCAAGTGAAGATATTATGATTGGGACTAAAGATTGTCATAAGACCTGTGATTATTACATGTTCAATGATAACACGACTACTGTAGATTGTGTGATTGTGACAATAAAGACAACTCTGGAACATATAACTGTTGTTGGAGTGCATAGACCACCAAAGTCAAGTGCTGATGACCTAGAGGAATTAATAAATTTCTTGCATGAAACATCGGAAAGAAGAATACTAGATGCTGGTGACTTAAAATTGACAGAAACAGACTGGGATAATATTGATTCAATAACAGCTACAGGTTGTAAAAAAAGCGTACAAGGGAATGGATCATACTGGGCATTGTTTGGGTGCCTAAGGAAATTTACTGTTACTTCATGTTAAGTTTTACCACCATTGATGTGCAGTGATCATTGGGTTATAAAGGTTAAATTCTTGCTAAAGAATTCTGCCACACTAAAATCTAAATCAATGCACAGAAGAGTAATAACAGATTATAAGACGGTAAAAGAGTCACTATGTAAAACAAATTGGAGTGATGCATTCAGTGAAAAAAAGCAGAATGAGTATGGCATGTTTTGAAAGAGAAATTGTTTGAATGCAAAAATCCAAAAAAAATTTTTAATGTCAGGATCTGGCACACAAGGTCAGTAGGATATATTTCCATAAAGACAAGATACTTCATTAAAGTGAGAAACATGAAATAAAAGAAGTAGAGAAAAGAGATCAAACTATAACTTTGAAAACTGAAATAAGTAAGCTGTATAGGCAAATTAAACATAGTATGAGACAAGATCAAGAAAATTTGAAGAAAATGTATTTAAATATATTGAGCATAATAAGAAACCATTTTATAGATACATAAGCTGTGGTAGGAGTAAATAAATACAAATTGATAAACTATGTGTAGATTCTAAAATTTATTCTCAAACACAACTGATTATAATTTTTTTTTTGACTTTCGGCATTAGGGTCACCAAAGCGGAACTCCGGTCCGCTCATGATTGGCAGTGGTTTTTATGGTGCCGAGTTGCCAGCCCAACACCCAATCTTCAATGAAGGCATGCCCATTCACGCTCGCACCTACCTGCATGTCTTTAATGTCACTCAACAGCGGGGAGGACATGCAGACTCCACACAGAAGGTGCTCCTGCTGAGAATCGAACGGGAAAACCTCTTGCTGTGAGGTGACAATGCTAACCAATGCACCACCACGGCTTCAGAACTGATTATAAATATATTTACTAAATCTTATGCAAAGCAGTTTGTCTCTGCAAGGCAGGGGTGATAAATTGTCCAAATAATATCCAGGTAACCTCAGATACAGAAATCAACATAGATTATATTAAAAAAAGAACTACACAAACTGGATCCAAACGAAGCACAGGGAGGAGACAGAATTAGTAATAATGACATGAGAAGACTTCAGCATGAAGTTAGAGTACATGACATCCCCTATTCACTTAGTCATTTAAATATGGTGAGATTCGTCAGGACTGGAGAAATGCAAGTGTTCTTTAGGGGGAAAAGAGTAGGACAAGCCCAGAGCCATACAGATCCAAAAGTTTACTTTCATGTTGTGGAAAATTAATGGAGAAGGTTATTTTGGATTAATTATTGCCAAGATTGGAAAGGTTGGGACTTGAAACCACATATAGTGCAAATGTTGAAAATAGATCTATAACCATCTGTAATATTATGTTCTATAAAAATATAATAGCTATAAATGAAAAATTGTGCAATGATATGATTTATATAGACTCAGCATTTGATAGGGTCATACACAAAAACTGATCAATAAATTAGGATAAAAGAGTATTGATACACTCTTCATAAGATGGATAGTTGCATGGCTTACTAATAGGACATGGCAAGTATCATACATCAATTGGACAGGTGAAATTCTAGGTTACAGTCAGGGTGCCCTACAGGGCTCTGTCCAAGAAAATACTTGCTTAGGTTGTTCTTTTCAGATTGTTCTACAATCTGTATGCAGATAACTTGAAAATAGATAAACTGATTACATGTGATGACCTCACTTAAACTTAGGACAGTAACTAAGGAGCCTCAATCCTCACCACTGTCTCTGGTAAGGGAGTGTCACTGAAAACAGAGATAGAAATACACAATTTCCCTTAAGAGTACACTGGGAACAGGCTCCATACCTGGGACTGGACTATATGCTTCACTCCAGGTCCCCAAATGAGTCTTCACACTAACCACTGCAGAACACTGTGTCCTAGTTCTAGTTATTAAACACAGTCACTCTTAAATATTTGATATTCACACATACAAACACTCTTGGGAAATACTGGCTCAGATTTACCTACTATGTCATCTTTTCCAAAATTACAAGGTAGATTGCTTCCACCAGTCAAATACCACAGTACCCTTCAACATGGGTCTTCAATTATATTAATATAAAGGGTAGCATGTAATCCAAGCATTAAGGCTTTTTGGACTGGCCCTGGCATTATCCCAATAAGCATAAATGCTCTCAGGTTATTAAAAGTACTTTCTAAATAACCAAATCACAATAAAATGTAGTAAAACATTTAATACATAAAATTATTTAAAACATATATACACTGAGTAATTGATTCCAAAAAACCACAGAGTTTCACACACGGGAATTGTGAAAATAACACTGTAGGATAGGTTTCACACTGATTGTAGAAAAATTCTATCTAACTGTAGATCCCTAACTGTCTAAAGATTAACTGTCCCTGTCTAATCTAACTCAGTAAGCAAGATGATAACTCTTGCTTCTGCAAGGCAAAATAAGAATATACATCCACTTTTCCGGTTGTTGTCTGGTCCTCATTGACTGGAATAGCAACTCCTACTATTTCTGCTGAACAGCTCTGGGAAAATCTGAGTGATAACTACTGATCTGGAAAACAGCTGACAACTACAACAACTACTGAACTACTACACTTTAACTGATTCAGAACCTGCTTTTATAGCAGAATTTTTTACAAGTCACAGAAAGCTGTTATGAAAATTCTACTCTCTCATATCAGACTTTAGAAAGTGGACAAATCAGCTGCAGTGAAGATTCAATTTCTTTCATTTCTGGCACATGATGACATCACATCTAGGTCAGCTGACTGGCATAACCTACATTCAGAATACTTTTTAAAAAACATGTACATTTGGTCTGCCAGACGAACACTGTTCAACTCAAAAATCATACATAAATCAAAGAAATAATAATAAAAAAAAACTTTATTTACCAAATTATAGCAAGTCATGCTGGGATATACAACACAAGGTAATTTACAATTATTTACATATATTTACAAAACTTCAGCCAGTCATGCTAGCACAGATAACAATATCAAATATCCTCACCCGTGTTACAGATAGGACATGTCTGCACAAAACCTTGACTAAATTGACCATTTGGGCACAAGAGAATAATATGCTGATTAATACATCAAAAACTAAGCATATGAGATTTGGGAGACATAGATTGAAAGGTGATTATTTAAAACATCACACAGTGATTGAAACTATAGATTCACTTAAGGACCTAGGTATAAATGTAGATCCATCTTTGAGTTTTTCTAATCATATCAATCAATTGGTTAATGATATTTATAGAACTACATGTTGTATAAAAAGATTTATAACATCTAGGAAATCAGAAATGATGAAATCATTGTTTGTTAGTTACATTAGGCTCACACTTGAGTATGGAATAACAATATGGAAACCTTACAAGAAAACACGCATGAGTAAACTGAAAAGAGTATTGTGGAAATATACCAAAGGCATCAAAGGATATGAACACAAGTTATTAAGAAAGACTG
The DNA here is from genome assembly GCF_019279795.1 of Protopterus annectens. NCBI lineage: Eukaryota > Metazoa > Chordata > Ceratodontiformes > Protopteridae > Protopterus > Protopterus annectens. Next base: position 211,658,245 of record NC_056738.1, read on the forward strand.
AAATATATGAACTTGTACAATGTTCTCTTACAGACATTTAAGATGAGACCTTTTTAAGTATAAAGGACATTTAAAGACAACTACCTCTTGTCATGTTTGAGGTTATCAAAAATTAGCAGATAATCATCAAACAGCTTGTATAGAAGATTATATAAAATGAGAGGTGTAATAATTGGTTCTCTGAGAGAGCAGCTGATGGATAGAACAGACTACCAATTTATATTAAAGCAAACACTAACTTAGATATTTTTAAAAATAACCTGGACACATTATGGGAATAATTGTTTTAAATACTGGCAGGCTAGAAGGGTATTATTGCACATGCCTGAAATATTTGTGCGTGTACATATGTATGTATGTATGGATGGATGGGTTTAAGTTCCTTAATATGTTTGAGTTTTAAATCTGAAAGTGATAATAAATGAGGTGGAAATTATTATATTTCTGCGTGAGCAGTTCATTGGTATTGATCAGACCACCTTTTCTAATTTCATTTTGATGTCTGTCTGCTATAATTCTTACTATGCCACTTTCCTTTCATTCAAAAAGAAATGGTGGCAGCAGTGGTGGCGGTGTTGGGGGGGGGGCTCTTTCTACATAAAATTGTGTGCTATTCTTAAAAAAGGTCACAAAAATCATGGGACCTGAAATTCTTAAAAAAGACATGCCTGTGGGTTCAAACAACCTACTCTAGAAAGAACTAAAGCAGCATTTTTGTTCATTGCTTCCTGATGACAGTTGTCTGTTTTTACTACAGAGTCACTGGAGCTTTTCTTTTTCATTTGAGAAGTACTTAGCATTACTATATAACTTATCTCTACTGTAACTGGCCCACCTTTCTTGACTTGTGTAATTTTCACTGTCTGGACAGCATAAAGTAGAATGTGCAAAAGATGGATTGAACCCAGGAAGCACAACATTCTTAAGTTGTGAAAAACTTGGGAAGATGGCTTGCCATTAACATTGCTGGTTATGAATCAGATTAATTATTTCCTTATATTGCAGTATGGATGCATGGAGAAACCTCTCTATATTGATATAATTTTAGTAGATGTGCCGTTGAATGCATGATAAATGGTTGAAAATACTAATATTTGAAGACAAAGTAATCGAACATTAGTGATCAAAATTTAATCTGCTGAAAACACAGTAAAATGACTGAAAAATGAAACCAAACAGTTTAATATCCTAACACTCAACAAGGCCTTACTACTAAATCCAGGCATACCTTATCAAAACTGTAGTAGTGTTATGAATTTTTTTCTGATGTAAGTTGTAAGGTTGGGGTTGGAAGCAGGAACAAGTTTAGGATTAACATACATTAGTAAAGCAGTACAGAGAGACAAAGCTGTGCAGATGTGCTGTATGGTTGGACTGCCATGGTCTGTCATAAAATGCACTTGAACCAGATGCTGATTTAAGGAATGGAGAAGCTCTTGAGTCTTTTGTTGTGCTATGGAGGCTGAGTTTTGGCCAAACATTAGTATTCTTCTCTTCATTTAACTACAGTTTCATCAATGACACATTTGTAAATGGTTTGTTTGCACTTATTCATCCCAGAGAATTTAAAATTTACATGAAGCAGTAACCTAATATGATAAGTTAATGAACTCTTATTAAAAACAAATTGTGGATGCAAAATACAGCATAAGCTGTGAATTGATAGGGTATTAGCTTGCATTCTAAACAGAGACTGATAGATGTTTACAATATTTTTCTGTCACCTTTTAAGTGCAGAATGTGCTTATCATGTATTGAAAGACATTTACAGAATTCCTACTTTATCTTTTTTTTCTTAAGTTTTAAGATATATTGTCTGTTTGGACTTTTGCAGTGTCCTTGAATGTGGAAAGAAGGAGTGAGTGCAGGTGTGGAAATTGGTTTAAAAAGTGATGTAGTGAGATGTTTCAGGCTCTCTTAAAATCCTGATTGGTTTAAATAATTGAGAAAAGAGTTTGAGATATAATGGTCAGAAGTAATATACTAATTTGTTAAAAGAAACAGAAACAATGTCGGAGTTGTTTTGTAATTTTAGTTTGCCCTTGTCAGTATTATTTTTTTTGTAATTTAAACTGTTACAGGACTATTACTGATTGCTTCATTTAAACGTTTTATTTATTTATTTACTTTTTTGGTCTGTTCGGACCTCATTGTTACCAGCCCAGCCCCAGTAGCCAACGTCCATGTCAGGTCTATCAGGTACTCTCTCTAATCTTTTTGACCTGCTCCATTGTTGCTGGGGCTAGTCATGGATCCTGAGGGTGTCCTGGGGGCTCAGCTCATCTGTGCTTCCATCTAGGGGTGTTATGACTCGGCATTTTCCTTTTCCTCACCCAGCATGCTTGTTAATTACATCCAAGAGAAATTCCCCTCTTTGTATAACATCTCCCTTAGACAGCATATCAGTGAGCATCTTCTATATCTAGCTTCTCACCTGCAGTGGGCACACCCATGCCTTCCCTGCCACTCTATCAGTTGACTGAGCTGCTAATTGAACCAGAGTCAGCTAGGATGTAGTCAGGGCTTTATCGTTCTATGCCACCGGAGAAGCATAAAGATGTTTTATTTTGGTAACACAAATTAGTCTTGAGTTGCATTGGTACTGCAGTTTTTGATGCTCTTCTAATATTTTCATATTTTATTTTTGTAAATTATTTGCATTTTGTGATGTGAGACATGCCGCTGTGTGGTATGTAGAATATGGAAAATACATAAAAAGAAATTTTACATGCATTAAAAGTAAATCAGAAACTAGAGACCTCTGCAGATCAAGGCTGCATCACTGGCCTTTACAAAAAAAAAAAACACTTTTAAAGTGAACAGAAGATATCACATACTACCATGTCACTGAAGGTAAGCACAAACTATTTGTTGCAGTTTACAAAATACTATCAATTCTGACTGACCAATTTAACCAAGATTGGAATACTTCTTTTCCAAGAGTGCTATTTGCCTTTATGCTTAAATTTAATGACATTTCTGCAACAAACCATGTAAATTAAACTATATAATTAGAAGAATACTGATGCAGATGGTGAAGCCTGGAAATAGCAATCACACCACCCACATTGTGAGAAATCCAAAGGGTGATGTGTCCTTACATTAAAATGGTTAGCGGATAATAAATTAAAAGATACAGATTGCACAGAAAATACAAAGAAACTAAGAATGACTCTAGAGTGTAGAGGTATTAAGCCCTGACTGTGATCCAGGCCACTCAGGTTTAATTAGTAAACTCAGTCCCTGAGGATTCAGTTGAGGGAGATAGAGGCTGAGTAACATTTTTATCAGCTCAGCTATTCTGGGGGAGGAATGGGATTTCTGGCAGAAGACTAGCACTTATGAGGGGAGCTAAAGGAGTCTATCACAGCAGTACAGGCATGATATAATGCTGATTGGGTACTGGGTGGGACATTGAACAGGGCGCTCCAAAAAGCCCTCTGCAGGTTTGGATGGAGCCAGGCCAGGACATCCTGATCTCCTTTCTATCTACTCAACAGCTGTTTAATCTATGGATTTCCCTACATGCAAGGCCCCAGTCTGAGTGAGGTAGGTTCATGCCAGTGATGTCGGAATTGATGATGGAACAGGAGCTGTGGGACGGCTGCAATGGATTAAATTAAAAAAATGGAATGGGTTAAGTGCAATTGGTTCAAAAACTGTACTGCATAATTCCTGGTGGAGTATAAAATGTTCATATCTATGCTTCTAAACCTGGAAATATAGCATCTGTCAGGAATATGGAGCTGAAACTGATGCATGTCAATCCAATAGCTGTGACTGTTCAGAATCTTAACTAAACATGAAGCTTTAAAAAGTCATTAAACCTAGTGTATAATTGAAATTGTTGACTTGTTTATGGGTTCCATGCTGAAATATATATATAAATATATATATATATATATATATATATATATATATATATATATATATATATAAAAATATATATATATATATATATATATATATATATATATATAAATATATATATATGTATATATATATATATATATATATATAGACAGATAGATATAGATATATATTTTTTAGAGAATTAAGGAATCCTCGATGATCAAAAATTAATCAACCTGACTTCCTTAACATATTTTGGCTCTGATTCCAAACACTTGCTCTCAGTGTAAGTAATCAATTAGCAGTAGTAAGCCTGTTTATAGATAGACTTTTCACAGAAGCAAGTAACTCACCCTTTGAGAAAGTCTTTCAGAATCAGGGCAGACTTACACTGAGAGCAACTATTTTGGAATGTGGCCCTTTTAATCATTTGCAGAGTGCAATCGTATTTTTTGGTCTCCCTTAATGTTGAGCAAAGGTATTCAATTTTTAGTTTTATTCACTTCTTACCCAACAAAATTTGATAATGCTGGAGCTATAGACAGTATTTCGCCTGAGTTTTAGGGACTTCTAGATCTGTGCTTATGTTGTTAGTACATGACTTACAATTTATCTTGAACTTAAATGTAAATAATGCCAGTCTCAAATTGTGTAAAAAACTACATGTGAAAAGAATGTAGTATAGTTCATTTTGCTACACAAAACATATTCTCATATCATATACATGACACACTCTCATTGTTAGTTCCTTATCTTTTGATCATCATGTCTATAATAGTTCAGAAACCTTTTATCTGTCTCATCAAATTTCCAAAGGTATCTCCTCTACTTGTTTTAATTCCCCTTTATTTGTATCTCATCAGAGTCATTATTGAATAAAATGTCCCCTTTGGTATGTATTTGGCCTAACATGTCTCTCAACTTGAGAGACCTTCAGAGATTCATAACTAAAAAGATCAGTGGCCTGAGAAATGTAGTTAGAATAACAGACTAATGTCTCTTGTGTTCTCAGTCTCTTATTGACTCCTCTGGGGGATCTATGTCTAGCCTCTGAAGCCATGAAAGATCCAGACATCTTTGATCTCATCTCCCTTCACAGAACAAATATTTTCCAAATATCCAGTTAAAGGAGCTAAACCTTTGTCAATAAATATATAGAGCACATGGGCATGATAGATTCATATCCAATGTATCCACACTTCAGGAAGAAAGAGCAGAGAAGCACCATTGTCAACTTCCAATTACATTCAGATACTTAGATGGGCAACCTCAGATTCTCCCTGGTCTATCTTGTTTTCCCATCCTTGAGACTGGAAGGAAATGCTGAATATAGGATATTGACTTGGCTTGTCATGGTCTGCAGATTGATTGCATAGTATTTATCTATGACCCTATGAACCATTTGTTACCATTCTTGCTCATTTGTGAACTTTGGCAAGGTGAATTATTTTTTTTCTGCTTTTAACTATGACTCAGTAGTCCATACTTTTTACTTGCAGTTATTACATCTGTTTATCTGCGGTATGTCACCTAGATGTCTTGCATCTAATGTGTTCTTGAGCAGAAACTATATAACTAAATGCATATATAGATGTATGTACACAGTCTACACACACACGCACGCACGCGCACAAACATACACACACACACACACATATACACACACATACACACACACACACACACACACACACACACACATATATATATATATATATATATATATATATATATATATATATATATATATATATAGGTCTCAGTTTTCATCTCAGGTCCATTTTGCTAGTGACAATTATAGAGGTGTTGAGGCTTCAATTTTAGATTGCTGTGAATACACCAAATTACTAGTGTGCTTTAATTATCTATACAAGGTTTGTTGCAATTCTGATTAGTAACTCAGAAGCATATTCATATGTATTTCTATGAATTATATTGTTTTAAACTGTTTATGCACAAACCCTTTTTTATCTATTTATTCTCTTGCTGATTTTACTTCAGTGTATGCATAACTGTTTATTTATTTATTTTTTTTTACTTTTTATTTTTTTAGTTTCTTGCAAGGACATGAGTACCAAACTTTATTTTACTTAGCAGCTGTATAAGTTATAGTTTATACTATACACTAGTTCTTTTTTCCACTTCCTTAACCTGAGTATAATATAGTTCTGACAGTTTGGAGTATCAGCCCGTTTTAAGTATTTCAAATGAAAATTGGTTTCTATCATGAGCAAGTGTATTTGGAACTGGGTGTTGAAACACAATATATCATTTTTTGTCATCTATCTGCCAGGCAAAACAGCTCTCTAATAGGTTTAATAACAGATTTATTGAATGGATATTACCAGCACTGATTCAAGTATGACAAGTTAATATATTTGCCCTGCAGAATGCAATAGTTTGGTTATCTTATCAGTAGAGGTATTTGCAGCAAAGAACAACACTTACATTTCAGTCTCTGACTCCCTATTCCCTCATTGTTTAGTATTAAGAGCAATGTTGTTTCCTTCATTTGGACTCAAAACCTGCATTATTATTTCCCTCTTTTCAGTCTGATCCAGATGGTCCCTAGTCAGATTTGAAACAGACATGGCACATGTAATTCCCTAAAACAAAGTAGCGAAGATAACCTTGGTTCTCGCTGAAGCCTATGCAAGCAGTACAGTGCTGTGCTAGGCATGTAGATGTTGAAGTAGGTGCTGGGGCACCACTCTGTTAGTTCCAGAAGCAAGCAAAGATCCATTAAATCTCTCTTCAGAATGTAGAAGTCATTATTTTTACAGTTATGCAATACATTGCATTAGTTCAGATACATATCGAGATAGATTGGACAAAAAAAAGCAGAATAAAGTGTCAACACACTTGCCATAGGTGACTCGATAGTGAGGCACACTGATGTCCCACTCACCAGGTTGAATAAGAAGAAAATAGCAGTCAGCTGCCTGTCAGGTGCCAGGATCTGCCACATAACGCACGCACTCAGGTCCCTCAACCACAGGTACAAATATGACTCTGTCATTGTACATGCGGATATGAATGACCTGAAAAGTACTTCCTTGGACTACATGAAAAGAGACATGGAGGAGCTCTTGGATTATATAGCCCAGGCAGGTATGACCCTAGCCCTGAGCAGCATCCTACCATCACCCAGAATGATACCACAGTACAAGAAGAAAATGATTGATTTCAACAATTGGCTAAGTGTCTGGTGTCATTCTAAGGGGATCCAGTATCTGTCTGCCTGGGATGACATGATTGAGAGACCTCGATGCTGTGCCAGAGATGGTCTGCATCTGTCACCCCTGGGCTTCCGGATACTGGCCAAGGCTCTTGCCACCCCTGTAGTGCCTTTTTTAGGTTGTGTTCCAAAGACCAAATTGCCACCATAACAGCTACGAACAAATGCAATCTGAGGGTCATGCTGCTCAATGCTAGAAGTCTAAATCTCAAAATGCACTCGCTTGAAGCGTTCCTTAAAATGGAGAACATCAGCATTTGTGCTGTAACAGAGACCTGGTTCAAGGCAGCAGAAAACACCCCTGCACTACCAGGATATAACTCATTCCACACCTTTCAGCCCCAGAACTTGGACTGAAGCTCCAAAGGCGATGGTGTTTCCATATTCATAAAGGATGCGCACACCTCCAGACTGGTAGCTCAACATAATGTATCAGAGATACCTCAGGTGCAGCTAACATTGGGTAAGACAGCAATTCAGGTCGTAGCCTGCTATAGGTCCCCAACCATGTCACAAGACTCACACTCCATGTTCCTAAGCCCCCTGGAGAATATTAGGGTCTAACCTAACGCTCTCATACTGGGTGACTTCAACTGGGTCTATATTTGAACATCGTAGTTTCAGAACTTTGAATGTTCTAATATCGACCCATATTCAGCGAACGCTGACAACATCGAACATTCAGAACAGCAAATTTTTTCCTAGGGAAAAAATTTGCTATTCCGAAACACATACACACAACACAAGCACACCAAACAAACAGCAATCCACACACATACACCTAAAATCTTACAGCTAACGCTACACTAAACTGTACATACACCACTAACTATCCACTTACCTTAACCCAAACCCTAACCCTATGGTCCGTCACTATCGCACACTCACCTCACCCGCACCCTAACCCACCTACCCCGCCCTAACCCTCACGTCCACGCAATTGCACACTTATCTGAACCCGACCCATAACATTCCACCACAGTGCTGAAAATAGCAAAGTGACAGAAACGGACAACCGAATTCTTTCCCTAGGAAAAAATGTGGTTTTCTGCAGCTTCGCTATTTTCAGCGTTCGCTGAATAGGGGTCGATATTAGAACATTCAAAGTTGTGAAACTTCAATGTTCTAATATAGACCCACTTCAACTACCCCTACATTAACTGGGAAAATTACTCATGTACCAATACACTTGCCCAACGTTTTCTGGAATTCATTAATTCCAATGCCCAGGACCACCTCATTCTTACCCCCACTAGAGGTAGCAACATCCTTGACTTGGTCATTACTAACATGGGTGACCGTTGCTCCACACCAGTAGTCAACTCCTCCCTGGTTAGATCCGACCACAAACTAATCACCTTGGAAATCCACCCCCCCCTGCAAAGTTAATCACCATCAAAAACTTCTCCAAAGCTAACTTTGGGCTCCTCAAAACAGAGGTGGCTAACTTCATGGCACCCATGCAAATCGAGAATAGTTGCATGACCACCAAATCATACACCAATGCACTGCATGAACATGTACACAAATGCATGGATCTCGCCATACCCATTAGAACCAAGACTCTCTCCTCCAAAAAAAGCAAGCCAATCTGTTGGTCACCTGCCATAAACAAATTCTACAACATTAGGAGGAAACTGATTTGGAATAAGGTGAAGTCCCAAGACTGGAAAAACTCCCTTATCAGCCTCAACAAAAGTTGAGATCCCTCATCAAATCCTCTAAAACAAGCTATGAAAACAGAATTGCGGCAGATAGTAAAGACAACCACAAGGCCTTCTATAGTTATGTAAATAATCTCCACGGCAATATCCAGATTTGCTCTGAGCTACTGCACAATGGTACCTCCTATACCAAGCTGACAGATATTGCCAATATACTGGCTGACAGATTCAGTGCCAACTTTACCCCTCCCCCTCAAAAGGCCAATCACAATGCCAGTAAATTGCCAAGCACCCAGTATTACTGCTGCACAGGTTAAAACAGCACTGTCGAAGGCCAAGAATACAGCTTATCATTATACAATATCCCTGGCTGTGTTCTACATGAACTAGAGTGAACTGGCATCTCACGTGTGTGCCGTGTTCAATCACAGCCTCATCTCAGGCTTTGTCCTTATCAAAAAGTGTACTGGTATAGTCATCCCTCTCCACAAAGGAGTGACTACAGATCCTGGGATCAATCAGCCCATTAGCCTGATGCATCTGATATGCATCATCATGGACCTAATAAAAAAGTATATAGGAAATCTCCAATCTCTACATCCCACACAGTTTGGTTTTGTGAAGGGTAGATTATGCCTGCTCAACCTGGTCGACTTCTTTGAGTCAGTCACCAGAGCTGTGGATGAAGGCAAGGTGGTTCATACAGCCTACCATGATCTGGCCAAGGCCTTTGATACCATTCCCCACTCAGGAATCATAGAAAACCACTAAGCTAGGTATCAACCCTTATATCACTAGGTGGGTTGCAAACTGGATCACATATAGAACCCACAGTGTGAAAGTAGCTGACTCCAAGTCAGACTGCTGACCAGTCACGAGTGGAGTCCCACATGGTTCAGTCCTGGGTCCTCTCCTGTTTGGTATCTACTTCTCTGAAGTCCAGGCCAACACAAAGGGACTCTGGCTGACAAAATTCACAGATGATTGTAAGTTGGGAGCTATTGTTAACTCTCCCAGTAATGTTGACATCCTACAGAAAGGCCTCACTGAGACCAACGACTGGTGTCAGAACCATGGCCTTAAGCTCAGTGCAAAAAATATGTCATCATCCCCTTTGGGAACATCTGGTTCCCATGAATTACCACATTGATGGTAGTCCACTGAACACAGAAGGCATTATAAGAGATCTGGGAACACAAGTTGACAGCAACCTCTCTTTTGACAACACATTGCCACTGTGGTCAGAATGTCCTTCTATGTGTCACATCTCATTAATAAGAGTTTTGCATCCAGGAAGAAAGAGGTCATTGTCTCCCTCTACTCTTCTTTCATTAGGCCAATCATTGAGTACAATGCCCCATTTGGCATGTACCTCACTAGAAATCTGCAACATCTGGAGAGGCCTCAAAAGTACCTCACAAAGAGGATCCTAGGCCTACAACACTTGTCCTATATGGACAGATTCAAAAAACTCCAACTATTCTCTGTCTCATATCGCCTACTTAGAGGTGATCTCTGCTTGACTTACAAAGCCATGTCTGACCCAGCTCTGTTAGAAATGCTACATCTAAAGAAATTCCAATCCCTCTGCACCACATGGTTTAGAGACCTTAACCTCATTATCACAATCAACAGAACATGCTGGAAGGACAGGTTCATAACCCAGAGACTGCCCATGTTATGGAATAGACTTCCCATACATGTCAAGCAGAGCACCTCACTGGCCCTCTTCAAGAGAAATCTTGATGAGTGGATGGGAAATAGAAAATTCACCCCAGAGATCACTCCAGTGGCTCTACTCAACAGAGACACTGGGAACTAAGGTTGGGTGGTAAGATGCCACGGTAATCCTATGGGCTAGACTTGTAAAGTGTCCAGGGCCATTAGCCTAGTACACACCTATGAACCAATTCATGTGTTAATGTAAATGCTGTAGGTTGTTTTGTGAGCACTACCTGGTTATTGAAATCAGGCTGGGCATCTTTTATAGTTTCTTACTTTTATGTGTCCGATCACATGACAAATGCCATTTGAAATGAGTGCTTTACTGTACCTATAATAGCCTATAAACTTGGCAGGACTTGATTAAAATTCATTTATGCACTCAAACCACCTAATATAATCCAACAGTGCATTCTACATTCTTGTAAATCAAAGGAGAAATTAAGCCCATGTCTATTGCAATGAAAAACAACATTATAGAAAACTTGGGCCATGTCTTCTGTTTTTCATAGGTGACAACAAAGTTGAAGATGAGAAATCAGCCCTGCAACTTATCACATACTGATTTGAAAGATCTGACACCAAACTCTCCTTTTAAAATTATACCACAAGGAAGATAATGAAAGATAAGATATATTTTACTACTGGCATTAATAATACTATAATAATGGTTATAATAATGTTGCATTCTCTATAAAAGCAGAAAGAATTATCCTATTGAAGAACAGGCTGAACCACAATAAAACACAGTAAGAGCCTTCGATACCAAAAAGAGAAATTAATAATCAGAATATGATAATGTGGAGTGCATTTTATGCACAGGTGACTTTCAACACCTTCCTCCATAGCCCCCTTAAATTAAACAAATCAACTCCATGGTCATGCCATATTGGACTACAAAGAAAAAAAATGCTCTCCCAGCTTGTACAATCTAATACTCTGAGGTGAATCCCAGCATGGAGCTATACCTTTGAACTAGAACTCTTTGGCAACACATAGGATAGTTGATTTTTCAACAGCTGACAGCTGTAATGTAAAACAGACATATGTCATGTGATTTGAACATATTCGTGACTTGTATAAAGAGATGCAAAGTGAATGTTTTCCATAGTAAAAGACAATTTATCAAGTATGCTAGAAGTATTTCTATATAAAAGTTTTACATGCACGTAAATAAACTATCAAAGCAACACCAGAAAGTTTTCCATGTAATAAGAATATTTGCGGTGGGTTGTTTTATGCCTGGGTTTGTTAAATAATAACTGTGTAAAAAACATATTAGCCATTCTCCAGCTTTCAGCTGAATACCTTGTAATAAATGTAGGCCCAGATGGAAAACAAGAGCATCAGTTACCCCATTCAATAGCCTGCTCTGCTACATCTGGTCTAGGTAAATCTTTAATGTAATAACCATTATCTCAGCATAGCCTCTTTTGTAAAATGTCTGTGCTTCATCTATACTGTTCTTCTTTGCATGTTAGAATGCCTGTAGTTAATAACTTGTTGCCGTGCTATATAACTCATAGTATATGAAGGGTAGCAACTAGTCACATGTAAAGCAATATTTTGCTATACAAATTTCTAATATAATACATTTTTAAGCCTGAGGTTCCTGATAAAATTTTGCCTTTCTAAAATTTGAATTTCATTTGAGTAACACATGGTTATTGGTGCAGCGGTAGCATTGTCGCCTCACAGCAAGAGGTTCTTCGGATCGATTCTCGGCTGGGGTGCCTTCTGTGCAGAGTCTGCATGTTCTCCCTGCATTTATATGGGTTTACTCTGGGTGCTCTGGTTTCCTCCTACGTTACAAAGACATGCGTCTGGAGTGTTTCTCATTGGGCCTCCACTGAAAACTGGCTCGTTCCAAGTTGGACTTTCCCAGTTAACAAATGTAAAATAAAAAAAATAAAAATAACATTAAAAAAATGTATATTGTATTATATGAGGACACAAGAAGAATTCACCCTTGAAGAAGTAAAAATACCACTAAGGAACATGAAGTCAGAGAAAGCAACAGGCTCAGATGAAGTCGCAGCAGATATGATAAAGATGTTAGGTGCATTAGAAGAGAAATGGCTTCCATGGATACTTATCACAGTATGGAGATAAAAGTGCATCCCAGATGACTGAAAAATAGGCATTCAAGTGCCAGTGTAGAAGGACAAAGGAGACATTCACTACTGTGGGCAGTACAGAGGTATCAAACTCCTGCCACACTGCATGAAAGTGCTAGAGAATATGAGAGGTACATCAATATACAAAATAGCAGAAAGTAAGATAGGAGATGAGCAGTTTGTATTCAGATCAGGATGTAGTACAACTGACCAGATGTTATCTTCAAGTGGTCAAGATTAGATTCTCTGAGTGTCAAGTATTTGAGTAACAAGACATTGAGGAGCACAATGCTGATGAATGGTTTCTATAAGTGTGCATCAACAATAATTCCTTTGTTTTGGAAGAACAATGTCCCTGATGTGATTTACTGACTATATTGACTAGAGAAGTTGATTGATGATGATAATCAGGGTTGTAATTTTGCCCTAGTCACAGCATTTATGGATCTGCAGTTCTTTCAAAAGTGGTCTGTTGGATGGGGGTTAGGCACCAGTTTTAGGCTATGAAGAACAAAGAGTGGAGAACTGAGAAATGGGAGATGTTCATTAACACTTGTCAACTGGCTCCTGATACTTGCTTTGGTAGTTTAAGAAAGTAAGACTGTTTTGGAAATTGTTATGGTGGTTTCATTTTTCCTGGTTCCTGTGCATAATTTGTTGTAATTGTACATATGCCGTTTGTATACTCAGCTTGTTTGTCATCTTTGCCCACCAAAAATATTCCTTTGCTTTGGTGGGGAAAGGGCAGAAGTTTATTTTTACCAGCAGGTGAAGATGTTGGGACAGTTTTATGCTCTGCCTAAGATGTTGGCATGCATTTATTTGTAGCCATTTTGTCAGCACCAGTTATTATCTTGCACTATTTATGAAATCATTTATGTATAACCATGTTACAATTTTACAATGTTGCACTGCTGTATTGTTTTTAATAGTGTAGCATTGTTTAGCCATGTTCTAATTTGCTTTGCTTACCAAGAATGTTCTTAGTATATCACTGCACTTTATAGTTATTTAATTGATCATTTAATTGTTCAATTACTGGTTTAGCATGTGAAGTCTTTAGATAATAAGCAGTATAATAAATGTGGGATGACATGCTTGACAAGCCACGCTGCTTTGCTAGAGACGGCTTGCACCTGTCACCCTTAGGCTTTCAAATACTGGCCAAGGCTCTTGCCACCCCCATAGTGCCTTTTTTAGGCAAGGCTCAAAAGACAAACCCACCACCGTAAATAGCACAAGTAACAAAAAACTGAGGGTAATGCTACTCAATGCCAGAAGTCTAAACCTCAAAATGCATGCACCCGAGGCACTCCTCAGTATGGAGAAAATCAATATCTGCGCAGTAACAGAAACCTGGTTTAAGGCTCCAGAGAGCACCCCAGCACTACCAGGCTACAACTCATACCATACATTTCGGCCACAAAACCCGGACCGAAATACAAAAGGCGGAGGAGTATCCATATTCATCAAGGATACCCACACCTCCAGGTTAGTGGCATGGCACGATGCTTCAGAGATCATCCACGTGCAACTAATAATGGACAAAACTGCTATTCAAATTATAGCTTGCTACAGATCATCCACAATGTCCCAGGACCCCCACTCCACATTCCTGGAAACACTGGGAAACATAAAGGTCCTACCAAACACCCTGATATTGGGTGATTTCAATTACCCAAACATTAACTGTGAGAACTACTCAAGTACAAACTCCCTTGCCCAACATTTCCTAGAATTTATAAACTCAAATGCCCTGGATCAACTGGTCAACACCCCCACCAGAGGTGACAACATATTGGACCTGGTCATCACCAACATGGGCGACCGGTGTTTCACATCAAAGGTCAACCCCTCGCTGGTTAGATCTGACCATAAACTAATCACTCTGGATATCCACATTCTGCCACCACCCCCGGTCAAAGAAACCACTGTGAAAAACTTTTCAAAAGCAAACTTCACATTACTTAAGACTGAGGTGGGAAGTTTCAAAGCCCCCATGCTAAAGGATAATGCTGTCCAAGCTGCAAAATCTTTTACTAATGCACTCTATGGGCACCTACAAGAATGCATGGATTGTGCTATCCCAAACAAAACCAAGACTCACTCCTCCAAGAAAAGGAAACCAGTCTGGTGGACCCCTGCCATAATCAAGCTACACAATAGAAGGAGGAAACTAGTACAGAAAAGAGTAAAATCCCAAGAAGGGAAGACATCCCTGATCAGTATCAGCAAGAAACTACGTTTCCTCATAAAATCATCCAAGGCTAGCTTCAAAAGAAAAATTGCCATGGACTCCAAAGATAACCACAAGGCATTCTTTAGCTATGTCAAGAATCTAAGTGGCAATTCTCAGATCTGCTCATAGTTAGTGCAGAATGGCTCAAAATACACTGAACCGGCCGATATAGCCAACATTCTGGCAGACAGGTTCAGTGCAAACTTCACCCCCCCTCTCACCCCCAAAACGGCCCATAACTATACCAGAAGGATGTAGTGCCCCTAAAATCACAGACACTCAGGTTAAAACAGCCCTCTCCAAAGCCAAAAACACAGCATCAATGGGACTGGACGATGTCCCAGGCTGCGTCCTACACAAGCTCAAAGATGAACCAACCCCTCACCTAAACACACTGTTTAAACTCAGCCTCTCCACAGGCTACGTGCCCACAGAGTGGCACACAGCAACAGTTATTCCACTCCACAAAGGTGGAGCCACAACGGACCCCAGGAACTATCGCCCTATAAGTCTGACTAGCTTGGTCTGCAAAGCTATGGAGCACATCATCATGGATCTCAATAATAGAGACATTGGAAACCTCCAAACACTGGACACTACCCAGTTTGGCTTTGTTAAGGGAAGATCATGCCTTCTAAACCTGGGGGAATTCTTTGAGGCAGTTACCAAGGCTATAGATGAGGGAAAGGTGGTCCACACAGCCTACCTAGACCTTGCAAAGGCCTTTGACACCATTCCCCACTCAGGTATTATCGACAAGCTCACCAGCCTGAACATAAACCCCTACATCATGAGATGGGTTGCCAACTGGCTCACGGACAGAACCCACATGGTAAGAGTTGCAGGAGCTAGGTCTGACTCTAAACTGCTTACAAGTGGCGTTCCCCAGGGCTCAGTCTTAGGACCCCTCCTGTTTGGCATATACTTCTCAGAGGTACAGGCAAGCACAGAAGGACTATGGCTGACCAAGTTTGCAGATGACTGCAAACTAGGGGCTATAAATTGTCTCTCCAGCTGACATAGACGTCCTCCAAAAGGGTCTCACTGAGACAGATACCTGGTGTAAAAATCATGGCTTCAAGCTAAATGCCAAAAAGTGTATAGTCATCCCCTTTGGAAAAAACAAAGTACCCACAAACTACCACATAGGTGGTAGCCCCCTAAATATGGAAGACGTAATAAGGGATCTGGGGACCCAAGTAGACAGTAACCTCTCCTTTGATGATCACATTGCCAAAGTGGTTAGAAAATCCTTCTATGTGGCCCACCTAATCACAAAAGGGTTTGCATCCAGATTGAAAGAGGTCATTGGGTCCCTCTATGCATCACTCATCAGACCCATCATAGAGTACAATGCCCCATTTGGGATGTACCTTACAAGACACCTGCAACAACTGGAAAGACCACAGAAGTACCTCACCAAGAGGATCACTGGCCTCAAGCAGATGCCCTATGCAGCTTGACTGAAGAAACTCCAGCTGTACTCGGTTGCATACCACCTACTCAGAGGTGATCTCTGCCTGACATACAAGGCCATGTCCAACCCAGAATTGATGGACATGCTCCACCTAAAGAAAACCATATCCCCTCGAGCCACATGCTCCAGGGATCTAAACCTCACCACAACAATAAATAGAACATGCTGGAGGGATAGATTCCTGTCCCAGAAACTTCCTATGCTCTGGAACAAGATTCCAACCTACATTAGGCAGAGCTCCTCGCTAACCCTCTTCAAGAGAAACCTTGACGAGTGGATGGGAAACAGAAAGTTTACCCCAGGGATCACTTCAATGGCTCTGATGGACAGAGACACACGGAACTAATCTAAGGGTAAATGCCTTCGGGCAGATAGCCTAGTACCTACCTATGAACCTATTTCTCCCTTCTTTGTGTTTGTGCAGCTGATATATATATATATATAAGTTTGCGTGATTGTGGTGGCTTTTCCCAAACACATGGAGGATGCAGGGGGTCTAGACCCCTTCCCCTGCAAAAAATGGTTACAGTTTCAGTTTTCAGCCTTTTGTAGTTCAGACATTTGCATTAAACAATGACATTATTCAGTGTCTTGAAGTAAGAGTTTCATAGTCGATCCGTGTGTGTGTGTGTGTGTGTGTGTGTGTGTGTGTGTGTGTGTGTGTGTGTGTGTGTGTGTGTGTGTGTGTGTGTGTGTGTGTGGTGTGTGTGTATATATGTATATATATATATATATATATATATATATATATATATATATATATATATATATATATATATATGTGTGTGTATATATAAATATATATATATATATATATGCATATAAAATAATAGCATAGTATGATGCTAGTTTTCACCAAATAAAAGTGTACAATTGTCCAAAATATGTGTAAATAATGGAATAAAGGTTTTCACCCCAATCAATGTGTGCAGTTTATTATAAATAATGTTAGTGACCCAAAAATGTGTAAATTGTGCTCTTTTTTCTTAACTGTAATCTATGTTTTGTTTAGTCATATGTTACTTTACCTGCCTGTATTATTAAGAGCAGCTTTTAGAATGAGCATTTGGACATATTATAAAAAGGTGGCTGAGACAAGCCTGGTTAGAGAATGCGTGCTCTTGTTAAAGGAAGTTTAGTGTCCACAGAGGCAGCTACAGGAAAGAGATCTAGCCAAAGTTAATAACAACTTTGGAGAAGAAATTGGAAAATATTCCTTCCTGAATTAATCCAGTGAGAGGAACTTTCACAGACTGTTTCATAGCAATGCAAGACTGAACTAAAAGTATTGCTTGTGTATTTTAATTAAAACCACAAGATGTTATTGTATTTGAAAGAGTCTACCCTATCTGCTTTTGTGTATAATATATTGACTAGTTTATATTGATTGACAAGCTTAGCTACATTAGCTTTCAGTGTGTTTGTGTGTGTGTGTGTGTGTGTGTGTGTGTGTGTGTGTGTGTGTGTGTGTGTGTGTGTGTGTGTTTGTGTGTGTACATGCGTGTGGTCATCTATCATCTCTCTCTCTCTCTCTCTCTATATATATATATATATATATATATATATATATATATATATATATGGGTCTACTTCAAATGAAAACCCACTTACCCGAAAATGAGAAGCCCAAGACGACAACATCAAATCTTCATTTAAGCGACTCCTCACATAACTGACAAGTTACCCAGGGAAAAGGAGGCAGTAGGCCAGCATTTGGAAGTTTGCTTTTTTTCCCACTATAGTGCAATCCTGGAGATGGTATAATTAGTTAGGGGGGTGTACGGGATGAAGCTCCTCACTTGTGTGGGTTTGGAATGCTTCAGTGTGGTTTTTGTGTGTGTTGGCTGACTGCCTCCTTTTCCTGGGTAAATTTTTGGTTATGTGAGGAGTCAGTTATTTACAATTCAGATAAGTGGGTTTTCATGTATATGAAGTAGACCCATATACATAACCTGCACTCTACCCATTTTAAAGGTGAGCACTGATGGAGCTTTTACATAACATATAAGGCCAAGTTTCTTGACAATTCACTCATAACTTATGTAAACAGAAATGAGACTAACAGCTCTCAACTGTCCCGATATTTTCCTCATAACTTTTGGTCTATTCCTCATAAAATTTGTGGTTTTCTGGCAAATCAGTGAGGATTGAAGTCACTAAATAATGACATGCATTTAAATTTCAGACATCATAACCTTCAAAAGATGCTTGTTAACACAAATCCTGTTATTCTAGCAAGTTTATAAATTTATAAGAGCGATATTTAAAATCTATGCCTATTTTGGTCCCCCATTATTTTAGGCTTCATCCAGATTTCTTGCGCTAAGAGATTGAGAGATAGTGTCTCCTTTGTTTTTCAATATTTTACATAGGCAATCCAGCTATGGAAACATGCCATTGACCTCTCTGAGATATCTCATCATAATTATTATGCTGCTCCACATTAGGCTGTTACTACATACCTATGATATATATTCTAATAAATACTAAGATATGTGTGTCATGGAAATTCCCCCTCTTTCTCTCTCTCTCTGCCTTGCTCTCTTCTGTTATACATTACTTCCAATTAATTTCATAATTCTGCATTTCATGTTTTGTATAGTGAAACAAGTCAATACAGTGGCAATGCCTGACTCAGATCAAACGAATAGATAAAAGAAACCTGTTGTACAACTCACCATTCAAGAATCTCTGCACACTGTAAGGGGGTCCAGAAACCGGAATGAAGGAAAGTAGTGAATAGTATGTTTTAAACAGGCATTATCAAAGATCCCTGTTTTGAAAAATATTTTTAAAGCAGCCACATGCATTTTACTCTGTGCACCCTTTACAGGTCTCTTATCTAGCAACATTTTATCAGTTGTTTTGACATTTTCAAGAGTCATCTTCAGCAGAACTTTCCACCCTCACTTTGTTGAAATAACTTCGACTACTACCTTCACCTCGTCATTCGTCCCCCATTCTGCCCTTTATTTTTGATCTTTTGCTTTCCTCATTCATATTCATGTTGCTAGATTGAAAGAATATTCACTTTTAGTAACGTTTTAAAAAAGTTTTTCGGAGAATCCTTCATCTTATTTATTTATTTACATTTGTTGACTAGGAGTGTCCGACTGGACGTAAGTCCATTTTCAGCAGAGGCCCGGGGAGAAAAGCTAAGTTAAAATACACAGACAGTAGTTACATTGGATTTACATAGCAATTAATTTGATCAACATAGCAATTAAAAATTACAAACATAGTTACAGATGAAGAACATAGTACATCAGTAGACAACTAGAATCTTTATCATCTGCGAAGTACATAACAGACATTAACAATTGTTACACTAAGAAGTTCCTGCTGTATAATAAATAGTCTTATCTTATATGTAACAACTCTAATGTCATACATCAGCTGATCACCAAAAGTGTTTTCTGCAACTTACATTCAAATGAACTACATTTGGTGAATATGCATTCGATAAGGTCACCATCCCTCTCACTCATCATCTATGAGGGCAGCATCTGTTCATTACTGCTGTAAATGCCTCTGATGGACAGTGCACAAAAAATTGAGGGAAGTCAAATTACAAAGGTGTTCTCTCCAAATGTGAACGAATGGCACCCAATGTGATTATTTATAGTTCAACTCTGCCCTGTGCAGTCCTAATGGTGTTCCAGCCATTGCATTTTATGAAATACTTTATAGATTGTTTTGTGCATTCTAAAAAGTCTGCCAATGGTCCTTGATACACAAAGAAAATTGCATATTACTTCTGGGACCTTTGAAGTGATCTGAAATGCATTTTTTTGGTAACTGATAAAAATGAAATTAGTAATGCAGTTTGGTAGCTCCAGTAAAGAATATCAATGCACTTTTAATGCAAATATATTGGGAAAACATAAGATTTGGCCACTTACATCAAATCTAATTCTAATGTCTTAGAAATGCTAGCATTATCCATAGGAAATGTTTAGAATCATAAAAAATATGCTGACAGTTGTAAGAACAAGATGGACTACTTTGTTGTTTCTGATTCTTACTAATGTCATTAGAACAATCAGTGAGTATAGTACTGACTTTTATGTCTATAATAGTGAAGATATTAATAAACTGAAATCAATTTATATACATATATTATATATATATATATATATATATATATATACACACACACACACACACAGACTCAAAGGAAATCTAAGGATTGTCTCATTATTCATACTTGGATATACCTGGAAGATTTCCATTGTATACTCTTAGATACATATTATTAAGGGGAGCTACTAGATGAATATGGATATAGGAACAATACATACATACATACATTAATACATGCAAATACGTCAGGCACGGGCAATAATGCCTTCTACCCTGCCACTATACAAAAACAGTTATTACCATATTAGGTGTCCATGTTGTTCTTAAAAATATATAAACTAGTGCTTGCTTTAATATAATTTGGTAGTCTATTTCATGCATCAGCAGCTCTCTCAGAGAAAAACATAGCACGTATTTCATTCCTATATAATCTTCTACATAGGTTGTCTGATGATTCTCTACTACTTTTTGATAACCCAAACATTCCCAGTGGTAGTTGTCTCCAAATGCCATGGATACCTGAATAAAATCTCCTCTTATATAAAACACTGTTCAAGTTTAGATATTTTAGTGTTTCATAATAACTTAAATTTTCATATCCATGGATGTCTTTGGTATATTTCCTCTGTATTATTTTTAAATTACTCATGCTTGTTTTCTTATAAGGCTTCCATATTCTTATTCTATATTCTAGTTTGGATCTACTGCAACTTACAAACAATGATTTCATTATTTCTGATTTTGTAGACTTTATACATATTTTAAAGCCTCTTTCTATAACGGTCATTAATCAATTGGTTGATATGATTATTAAAACTTAAAGCAAGATACACCCATATACCCAAGTCCTTAAACAAATCTACAGTTTCAGTCACTGTGTACTGTATTAAATACTCACCATCATATCCATGCCTTCCAAATATCATGTGCTTAATTTTTGATATATTTATCATAGGATCATAGGATCATAGGAGGTTACTAGGCTAGTGGCCCTGAGGCCCTTATAAGCCTAGCCAAGAGTTTATCCCATGCATATAGAAATCAGCACCCAATGCCCCTGCCCAGCAGGGACACGGGTGGAATCCCAGGGATGTATTTTGTATTTCCCATCCAGTTATCCAGATTGCTCTTAAAAAGGGGTAAACAGCTACTCTGCTTGATGTGGACAGGGAGTCTGTTCCATAGAAGGGGGAGTCTCTGGGACACAAATCTGACCTGCCAGGAAGTCCTATTGATGTCACAGACCAGGTTGAGGCCACATATCTGGGTTACTCATGTGGAGCTTGAATTACGGATATGCAGCAGTCCCATCAAGTTGGGGTCCGAGATCGCCTTGTATGTCAGACAGACGTCACCTCTGAAAAGTCTGTATGAAACAGAGTAGAGGCATAGGGCTTTTACCCCATCTGTGTATGGTAGATTTTTGAGGCGCTGGATTCTCCTGTGAGGAGCCTCTGTGGTCTCTCCAGCTGCTGCATGTGCTTTGCGAGATATATGCCTTATGGGGCTTTGTACTCAATAATGAGCCTTATAAGGGAAGAATACTGGGATTTAACACATGTAATCAGTCTGCATATTTTCAGGTCATCTGCATACAGACTGTAGCACACCTGAAATGAATATGACAGATCTGAAAAATGCAATCTAAGCAAGTATGACCTAGGACAGTGTCCTGTAGGGAACCCTGACTGTGACCTTAAATTTCACCTGATGCTGTATGACACTTGCTACCTCCTATTTGTAAGCAATTGATCTTGTCAAGATTATGTCAATGCCTAGTTGTTCTAATTTATTGATCAGTGTTTTGTGTATGACAATATCAAAGGCTACAGTTAATGGTAAATATATTACAGCACAGCATATTTTTCATTTTTAGCTGTTATATTGATATAGAACATCATGTTACAGATTATTATAGATCTATTTTTAACATATGCATGCAGATATATGGTTTGAAGTCACAACCTGTCCAGTTCTGATAATAATTTAGCCAAAATAACTGTTTTCATTATTTCCACAAGAAGGTAAACTTATGGATCTGTACAAATCTTTGTTTGTCCTACTCCCCCTTCCCTTAAAGATGTGTTGAAGAAGTGCATGTCTACAATCTCCCAGTAATGATCTAGTGAATGACAGATATAATGGCACTGCAAGTTCATGCGGAAGTATTCTCAGGTCATTATTACTAATTCTGTCTCTTCCTTGTGTTTTGTTTGGTTCCAGTTTGTGTAGCTCTTTTTTTAATATACTCAAACTGTTTTGCATAATATTTTGTGAATATAACTGTAATTTAAAGTATTTGAGAATACATTTTAGAATATACACAAACCCTCAGATTTAATAAAATCCATGTAGGCATAGTATAGAAACTACACAGAAGGTACCATGGCCCTGTATGCAGTCCCCCCTCGTTAGCACACCATGCATATTAATGATGGGGCATTGCTGAGGGACAGCCGTGGAACATGGTTATTGAATCAGTGTAATGGGTGTGTTACTAACTGTGTCTGCATATGAGTAACACACCCCCTGCACTGTCAAACTATATTATATCAATGTATGTATATCTATTTTTTTTTTTAAGTTTGCGCAGGGAAGTGCATAGCAATTGACATGTGCCAGAGATCTAAAAATAGAAACTGGATGCATTTAATTATGAATTCAAAGGTCAAGTTGAAGCAGAGCTGAGCAGGTTTGAGCAGTATGGTGCAATGCTCAGCAGTGTTTAAACACAGCTGAGAGGTATATGTAAAAGTATAGCAGAATTTCACACATCCACATAGCCAAATGGGTAGAATGACAGCCTTATGTGCAGTAAGTGCAGGGTTTGAATATACAGAAAGGTTATTAAGCAGTTATTTTCCAAATATAAATTATGCTAATTTTTATTAAACTCTGCTATGCTGTGCTCTGCTCAGCCCTGCTAAGCTGTGACAAGCACTGCTTAAACATGATATGTTTTAGCACTGCTTGGCACTCCTTGGCAGCACTTGGCTGTGTTCAGCCAGTTTGTGCACTACTAAGAACTGCTCAACATTGCCAGTTTAAACACTACTCAGCTCAGCTGTGCTGGTCTGTGTGGTGCTAAGTGATGCGCCATATTTTTAAAATATTGCCCAATGATATTAAAAGTTGGGAATACAGCATAATCAGTTAGAGTTTGAACTGTGCAGTAACTATGGCAGTCATTAGAGAGGGTGCACACTTCTGGATACAGCAGTGGGGTATTCTCTAGTCCAGGGTCATGATTGGACTCCTAGTGAATGACCATGAGGACTGGCTGCTGCAGTGGGCAGTTCCAGGGCTAACAGTACAAGGCAGAGGCCTAGGACCGGCTGGCACATAATCTCACCAGTGCTACAGATATCCCTTGCACAGGGTGAGCAGGTCCATCACCACTATGATGACCCGAAGTGTCAAAAAAAGATCTTCTGGACATCTGGGTCCAGGAAGCTTGAACTGGAAATGCCCCACATGTTTGTAAGTACTGTAATCATTGTTTTACCGATACCTAATCTGGATGTTGGCTAGATCGGTATGCATAATGGTGTCCTTCTCTCCCTACAGCTGCAGAGGAGAGAGGTCACAATGTTGAGGTGCATGGGGGGGGGGTACCTGGCCAGGTTCTGCTGTGAGTGTGGTGAGTAGAGATGCAACTTGCAATCTATAGCCATATAAGCAACAAAGAGTAAAGCAATAACTGCCAGTAGGTATATACAGTTTTGATTGTATTGCAATGCATGTTGTGATAGATCTGGAATGCAGTAAGTGACTACTGCCAAATGTAGTGCAATAAGCAGGGAAGAGTAAAGCATTAACCTTGATAACATAAATGAAATAAAGTTTCAATTGCAATAACTGTGGAGTTAATGCTATATTGCAACACCTGCAGTACAACTAGTGCTATGCAATACAAATGTGAAACTATAGCAGTAACTGCATGACGGTACCAGTAATAAAGCTGTGTTGTGCAATCTGTGTGTAAGTAGGGCTGTTTTGCATTAAATCAAATATGGCAACTGTTGTTGAATAAAAGGTAAAACAATACCAGTCCCTGTCTCAAGGTATATCTCATAAAGAGTGTTGTGCAATAAGTGCAGGGTCAGAGCCATTTTACTACAAATTAATTATTATACCTGTTCTGCAATAACACATGAAACTATAACAAGGACACCCATGGTATATTGTGTATATCAGGGTTGTCTTGTATTAACCATTGCATTTCTGCTATATGGATTCAGGCTCTGAAGTATGGTGCTGCAGGTAAGTATAACAGTGTAATATATGTAGACTGCATATATACTGTCTGAAAATGTATATGTGTGAGATAGCCAACCCATTAATCTGATATGCTGTGTAGACTTCACAGATATTTCCACCCACTGACAATATTGTGTGTACACCTGCATTCTATGTAGTAATGTATAGGTTACCTAGTATTTCTGTCATGCAGAAATTCCATACATGTGTGTGCAACTTTCAATACAGTCTACTATAAAACTGTTAGAATATTACCAGGTCTTATTTTGTTTCCAGGTGAGCTCTAGGCAAATATCAGTCAATAAGTAATCAGCAGTGACTCAGTAGCTCAGTTTGTTAAATGCTCTGTATGAAATGCATTTTGGCACATGTGGACCAGGGTTTGAATCCAGCAACATGTAGTAATAAATAGTACTGAATCAGTTATGTAATGATAACAGATTTTCTCTCCACAGGAACTACAAGTAAATGGGTGAGGTAGCCCATATTATGTGTACATAATTGTGTGTACAGATGTCACAGACTGTTAAACTCAGTACCAGGCATGTGATACTACTGCTAAAAATAAAAGAAATAAGTACAAGTTTTAATAAAATTAAACAAAGAATTAAAATGTGTAATCCTGGTATGGCTGTATGCCTGGAGTGACTCTGACATGGTGCTGCAGTCAATTCTACATGTCCTCTGCAGTTACTGCTATTGCTATCTATCCCCATGCCTGCCAAGCAAGGCATGGTAGTTATTTACTCTCTGTACCGTACACATACATGTCTCTCAAGTGTCACACTGTCACAGAATGTAATTACTGTTGTGTAATTCCTCTGTCAGGGATGTATCACTGACATGATGGATGTCAATAGCAAAGTAACAGAACATCAGCCTACAGAACACCTTGGTAGTTATATAGGGCTGCCTGATATGGAAATGTTCTGTGTAGTTGTGTACCTGCAGGTGTTACTGCCTGGCCCATACTATCCCATCTAAATAGCTTGAGAGTCATGTATGTGCTACAGCAGCTATAGGGCACCTATACACATAAAGAAAGGACAGATCTGTAAAGTAGATAGTTGTACTGTTGTCAACTATATAGCTTATAATGGCATTAATGGACTACATTTCTTTCTCCCGTACCCCTTATCTTCACATATATTTATTATTGTTATTCACTGCTAACAAAATGTTTTGTTCATAACTAACCTATGCACATTGCTATACTACTATCACCACAGCACAACAGGATACGCCAGTTCCTGCTGATGTGCCTACCCCACCTCAGCAAGCAGTGGCACCAGGTACCAATAAGTCTGAGATCCTGGCTGCTGGTGCCCCCTCCACTGGCCCTGCACTACCTTCAGGTGGAACCACCTCAGGGAACAATGCCCATCCCCCCTGGAAGTGGTGTTGGAGGGGTGGTAGTCACCCAGGACCAACTACCAGTTATGGCACACAGGATAGCTCATAGGAGCTATGAACAATGCCTGCAGTGGATTGAGGGCAGACTGGACAACCTGATAGGGCCTGGTGGCCCTGGTGCTCAACCTCAAGCACAGCCACCTTCAGGGCAGTGAAGGAGCAGTGCTGATGGGGATCTCAGTCATGCTGCTGCAATCTGGAGGCACATGTTTTTCAGATTCCACATCTTCCCCATCCAAGGCGTTTACCCCATCATGTATCACACACTGCCCCTGTCTGCTGTCTTGTCTGTCTACAAATGCAATCTCTCCTACCAAACTTATCTCCCCACATGTACCTACATTCCTTCCTCAACATTCCATGCTCTCCTTAAAAAAGAAATGGGTACCTGTCCCACAAAAAAATATTGCCACATACATAGCTCTCCATTTCACACATGTGCCCACTAGACACAACTAAGTAGGTCCATTTGGCTTGACAACACATTTCTGTTGTCATCACCTCTCTCTCTGGTGTTTGAGGGTTCAAATTCATGTACAAAATCTGTACAAATTCACAGTTGTTGCTGTAAAAGAAATGGAGAGCTGTGCTCCTTTCCTATACCCATCCTGCACATCCCTATCTGCCTTTCAGTATGTTTTTCTCCCTGCTTGCCCCCATTTCACCACTGTCCTGTGACCCCCCTTTTCTTTTTTTTATTTTTAACATGGGTTTGCATGGAGCTAAGCAACGCAACACTGCATTGCTTCACACAGACCTGCTTTAAAGTGCTCTAAAGTGCCTTAAAGGTCTTATGTGTTTCTGACAGTGTTAGGCATATCTGCAAAATAAACAACCCTGCCATGTCTCAAATCCTGGTCTCTGTCAACTGTAACACAGTACATTAGCCCAGTAGGCTACTCTTCTCTGAATTAAAACAGCTATTTCCACAAACATATACTGATTGCCACTGATAGACTGCAAGTATATAGAATGGGAAAATGGGAGTGTACTTGGGACTGCGATACAAACACTGCTCCAGTACACAGCCAAATAAATAATAATGGCTGTATGTGAGGCCTGGGATAGCAGGTATCCCTGGCAATTGTACAAATTGTTGCAGAATGTCCAGAGTTTTGCCCCCTATTTTTGGCCCAGTTTTTATAAAAAACATATGTTTCTGGCAAAGTAATGCCAAATCATTAAAGATTGAGGTTAGAAAATCACGACAGACATTTGAGTGTCACACTTCATACCCTTTAGAAAATACATGCTAATGGAAATCCTGTTATTCTATCAACATTCTACATTTGTATGAGCAATATTTGAAGATTGTCCCTATTTGTTGCCCTTTCTCCCATTTGTATTTATAGCTTTGTCCACAGTTCTTGCTATAAGAGATGAGAGCTATAATAGCAGGTAATTGTTCCCTTTTATCAGCAACATCTTTAAACACACCTGCTAAGGCAGCAATGGCAAAGTACATATGCCTAAAACTGGGACCCTGCTGCACAACGACTGCCTTTGAAAGCCATGCACATAATGATGGATGCAGACGTGTGTCACAGACTGTATGTATAGACATACAGTGGATATCAAACATGTACACATCCCTGTCAAAATGCCAGATTTTTGTGATATAAAAAAATGAGACCACAATAAATCATTTCATAACTTTTATCACCTTTAATATGACCTATAACCTGTACATTTCAACTGAAAAAAATATAAAAAATAAAAAATGTGCAATAAGCTGGCTGCACAAGTGTGCACACCCTTAAACTAATACTTTGTTGAAGCACCTTTTGATTTAATTACAGATGTATATATATATATATATATATATATATATATATATATATATATATATATATATATATACATATACACATACATATATGTACCACATACTGATAGATAGGGTAATCATGTGCGAGGGTAATAGGGAGAGACAGGTATATGTACACAGCTGTCTGTATGCACAGACATATTTTCACATCTCAGTTCTTTAGGCAGATGAGGCATACAACATGGACTCAAGTAAGCTAAGTGTAGGAGCATGCCCAGTGTGACTGTCTGTACTTACAAGGTGACTCTAGGCCAGACCTACCTGTACTCCAGTCCTGGATTTTGTGAGCTGCAGCCAACTGGCTGCTGCACCTGATTCAACAGTCCAGTACCTCCCTGATATTTTGTCCAAGGGATTCCCTGGCTGTGTGCTGAATATAATTTATGAGTCATACCTATCAACTGTACAGATTGTAATAAACTGTACAGAGTTTTGCATCATATATATGGTACGTTTTACATAGCATTGTGATTTTCAGATACATTAGTGGCAAATCAATATAGATTGATGTTAGGCAATGATGACAGACATTTGAGTCACTGTCTCCATACACATCAGGAAACTCATGCTAATGCAATGACCTGATATTCTCTGAACTTTCTACATTTGTCTGGCCAGTAGTTAATCCTTCTCCTTGGATTTGGGCCTTTGTCCCACTACATTTCATGGCTTTGGCCAGATTTCCTTTCCTGCTCTAAGTGGTTGTAGGTATGATGTGACTTGGGTACATGATGTAACACCACACACAGGGTGACAGTCTTCACACCTCTCACTGTACATGTTTTTGCAGGACGTCCAGCATTCCACCCCACATGTCTGCTCTGTTCCTCATACAGTTGTGTTCTTCCGGTAATATACAACTAAATGGAGTGCACTGAATTGTTGTATGTAATGACACAGCTAAGTGGTGGCCTTTACATCCTGCTGCTACTCTGACCTGTTGCAAACTGGTGTTATACTAACTACCTTCTAGGTTACTCAGAGCATGTATAATGTCTGCAGGTTTGGCCCTCTGTCCCTCCATTGTCTCTGACTTTGTCCAACTTTCTTGCAGTAACAAATTGTGGCATATTAACTTTCTTTGGGACTCCTACCATATGAGTACCTCACATGCAAAAGCTGTAGGTGCAGTCAGCTTCGAACCATCAACACCATCAACCATGCTAATTTACTTGGCCCACTGAGCCACACCAGCCACTAGAAAGTGAGGTTTAATTCCTCACACAATCAACAGCAGAAAAACATACACTTTGACCCCTGCATATTGGGGTAAATAGAACATGTGGCCAGGTTCTTTGGGGCAGCCCTGGGATTATGTGTTCTGCTGATATAGCCTTCCAAACATATTGTTACTGCAGTTGTATGGGAACACTGTTGTGTTTCGTGTAGGGGACTCTGGCATTGACAGTTGTGCATTTGTCCTATGACCCCGCTGTTTGACATTTTGCTTGCATACTGCAGTGGGTTTTTCAGCCATGTGGCCTAATGCACATTATGGGGAACTGAGTACTGGACAGAGTACCTGTTGTCCCACTTAGCTGTTAGTTATCTGCAAGTAGCACACTAGTCCACTCTATTCCCTTGCATACATGCAGCATGTTCATACATATGCTACCATAGTCTAGTACCCCGTACATTTGTTGTAAATGAGAGTGACTTACCTTTTGAATACAGCAGTTGAGATACCTGTGTTGCAGGGCTGACTCTATCTAATGCACACAGTAAATACATGGTAAGGTACAGGTTGTGTGGTGTGGCTGGTATCCTTTTTACTATGCATTTGAGTCAGAGTAAGGTGTCAGTCCCTAGGACCCTAGGTTGTTAGTGCATGTGCTATGCATTGTCTCTTTGCCAAAGCCAGGGCATACTGGGAATGCCTACGTCTGCCTACAGGGACAGCCTCAGGGGGTTCCTCCCTTGAGTCCCCCTGTGGGTGTGGCTGTGGGGATCTAGGCACTGGTGGGGGCTGTGTGTCCCTTCTTTGTGATGATCCTGCCACAGCTGCTTCTGCAGACTCATATTGTGTAGCATGGCACATACTGTGATCATCTGTGCACATGTGGCTAGAGAGTACTGCAGGGCTCCACCAGATATATCGAAGCACTGGAACTGTGACTTGAGAAGGCCAAGCACATGCTCTATGATGTTCCTAGTTTGTACGTGTACCTCATTATGGCATTCTTTGGTAGGTGTGTGTGTGCATTTCTGATGGGTGTCATCATCCACGGTTCCAGTGTGTAGCCAGCACCCACCCCCCCACTAGATGGCCATATGGGATTTCCCCCTGGCAAACATCTGGTACAGCTGTGATGTGTGCCAGATATGGGAGTGATGATAACTTGCAGGACTGCCAGCACACACATTCATGAAAATGCCCTGGGTATTGCACACAACCTGGCAGCTGATGGAGTGATACCCCTTGTGGTTGACATAGACTCTACCCTCCTCACTAGATGGTGCTTTTATGTGTACATGCTTGCAGTCTATGGCACCCAGTACCTCAGGGTAGTGTGCTACATGGTAGAAGCATGTGTTTGCATGGCAGCCAGGAATTGGTGGAGTACCCTGGATGCTGATGCCTGCGAGACCCCCATCATGTCCCCGGTTGGTCTTTGAAAAGAACCTGTAGTATTCTAAGAGCTACACATACCTATATTTCAACTGGGATGGGTGCCCCTCTGTTGGCTGTGGGTCTGAGTTGAGGGCAGCAGAGCTTGGTGAGGTTTTGTAGTATGTCCCTGTCCACCCTGTAACATTCTGCAATCTCCAGCTTATGTAGCTCCTGGAAGGTTACCCTGGGCTGAACACTCTTCTCCTTCTCAGTCTAGGCCTATTGTCAGCAGCAGCATCAACAGCAGCATCAGCACTGACTTGACCATCTAGCACATACAGATGTAGCAGAGCTGCAGCAGCCCCTAACATTCTTTCAGTTAAAATTCCCAAGTTTGTACTCTGATGGTGCAGAGTATGTGGGTAAAATCAGATTGTAGGGCATCTGCATACTTTATAGTGCTCTGCTGCAGATGTTGCCTGTGTGATTGGCTAACTATGATGCATCCCACCTACTAAATACATCATTGTAGGGTTTGAATGTCCCAGGTTAAGTGGAACAGGTGTCATCAGTGCTTTATACATGACTGGCTTTCCCAGGCAATTTTTTTTAACTGACTTCCCTGCTACACACTGTGGCATGCCATGCAAACCCACTCCACAAGTATAAACAGTGCTCAACAGTCAATAGACACACCCCCATGGACAGTCACCCTCAGCATAGCGACGTACCATGCAAACATGCTCAAACCAGCTAAAACACGTGCCCCCAAAGCTAAACAAAGATTTGCACCACTGGACACACACCCACTGCTCAACTGATCGGCGTGTTGTGCAAACGGGGATGCTGAGCTCTACTGTGCTTAAAGAGATAGTGACACACTCCCTTTTGATGTCAGTTAGATCTCCCATGGAGACCAACATGGTTCTGGGGCTACATGGATTTTATCTGCAGGCATGGAAACCTATTTTTGCCATTCAGTAACCCCAGCTCATTTGCATGTTTATCGGTGCACACAACCTGGATACTACACTATTCCAGGGCCTTCCTCCTTAGCAACCACAGAAATCTACCATTGTACATACTCCATGCAAAGCCCAATAATATATTATTGTCACATATTTATTATTTTTCATTTTTACACTTTTAAATATATTTTTTTGCATAATGGCATGTTTGTGTGCATAATATGAGTATTAAAAATATTTATTTTAAATTATTTCCCATTATATTTTGGATACACAGGGCATAGTTTTGTACATACTGGTGTCTGCTATGTTATTTCTGACCTTCTAACTGGGGTTTTACAGCCCCTGTTCACTTTTTAATTTCTTGTGCATGGAAGTTTTCTGTGTACATTTTGGATACCAACACAGGACTGCCTATCTGTTTGCTGGCTCACTCCAGCACCCTCTTTTGCATACAATTCACCTACTTATGAGGTGGTTTGCATGCCACAGACACTTCAGTGTTGACATGCTTGTGCACACCTCTCAGCTCTGTTTACTGGATTGCATGGCTCCTTACTTCTGTGTAAGCTCCATGCCACTATGCCAACATGGAAAATTAATCAATGTAGGCTTTATCAATTTGTATGTCTTTACTCCTTCTATATCTTATGTATCTATAAAATTGTTTCCTATTATGTTCAGTATCTTTATATATATTTTCATCAATTTTTTCTTGATATTGTCTCACAGTGTTGGTAGGATTCACTAAAGCCTACACAGTTGTTTTCCACCAATTGTGCACCATAACCTAATGCATACACAGCTGTGGAAACTTTTAAATTCAGTAAGTGCTGTGTAGTGGTGTACATCCCACGTGGAAACAAGGTAAACACCATGGCATGCTAATTACTGCAGAAGCAGCTGAATTCCATGCTAATCAAGCAAGGCAACACGTTGAATCTATTCAACAATTTATAAAGCAACCATATAGACTCCATGCTAGTGTTCACTGTGAATTCCAAAACATTTGGAATACTGCCACAGAAAGGTGTCTACATGGACAGAATAAAAAGTAAAATGTGTGAGATTTGTACATAACTGAAATTAACATGTGACAGTAAGGTAGATGCAACAAAAGGAGAGTAACAATAGCAACATAAATCCTTTTTTGTGAAATAACACAAATGAAGCTTTGCTCCTCCATCCCCAAATGGACAGTACACTTGTAAGTAATGCAGACAGATAAAAGTGTAAAAGTGTGTGCTAATCAATATAATTATAAAAACCATTAAACAGACTATTCATATTTACTATTTATAGTTACATCTCAGCATATGTAATATGGAGCTAATGAAATGAAGGCATATCATCTTAAAATCAGTACTCCTCTGTATTCAACACATAAACAATTCGGCTCTCCCTCCATTTCCTTAACTACATGGCTGCCTTCTGGTGTAGATTCAGGGCTGTTAGCATGGTAAAGATGCAGATGAGATCTGAACTCATAATTGCTGAGTCTCAAAAAAACTGGATCCATATAGAGTTGTAAACATAGTGCATGCACTCCCTCAGTGTTTCTGTTTAATGGATGGCAACTGTGAATGCTAACATTAGGTGGGTGTAACAGGTTACTCTTACAAAGGTTACATGTATGTTTGTCAGGGTTGGAAATGCAAGTAAGCAGCACATAATTCACAGGTTCTGTTTCATTAAAATCCAGCCTTCTCTTCATTTGTGTGCAAATTGCGTTTTCTCTGCCAGGTTTTATTATTATGTTATTATATTTAGGCCATTGTTTGCTGTGTGTGTCTCTTGGCTCAATCACAAACAAAGGAAGAGTAATGGAAGGTTTGGCTATGCTTATCTTATTTGCACAGCATTGTGCGAAGGGCAAAAAGGAGACCTTAAGAATGACTAGTACATAAGGGAATGTCATGTCACTCTTCCAGTGGCAGCATTGCTAAAGTATGCCAGTTAGTACTGAGTCTGTGGAATGCACCTGCTACTTAACTATCTCTGTGGCAGCACATGTTAATGCAGTTAATGCAATGATAAGTTCCTTTTTGGGGCCAGATGGCACTGGTTTGGAATACAGCTGTATCTAATATTTTTAACTACTTTTGCTTTGCTGCTGGTGCACATTGGTACATGATGCACACCTTTGTGCAATAATGCATTAAAGAAAAGAAATGGGGAAGAAAGGACAATGGTGAAATGGGGATGCTAAAGTCTGACAGTAATGAGCATCTGGAATACACCTCCAACTTAACTAACTCTGTGGCAGCAGGTATTAATGTAGCAATATTTTTGGGGGCTAGGTGATACTAGGTTTGAATACAGCTGTATCAAATACTTTTAAAAACTTTTGTATTAACATTAGTGGATTTTGGTACATGATGTGCACCATCCCTCAATAATGTACTTGGATGACATGCACACATTCTGACAACACATAAAATAACACAACAAAAAAAAAAGAGATAAATGTTGGGGTGAGAGAAAAAAGAGATAATATTAGTAGCTTCATATGTAACATACAATGAATTAATACAATTATTTGACTCTATTATCTTAACCTTTTCTCTTAGGACCACCACCCACTAAAAGATAACTTATTACTTTTAAGACTAGCAGCTCTTATCAGATGCACACTATACTACAGGTTGCAGCAAGTACTCTTTTACATGTGCATATATTGCACACATGTGTGTTCCAATTATCCAGATTACAGTTTACAGCAGGGTATGTGTGCCATAGGTATAGAGCTTTTACTTTAAACCTTTAAGTTACACATAATTGAAGAATTAACAGTTAATGTGTAGTTGAGAAGTATGATATTTGAACCTCCCCTCTGACTTGTTGTTGTGTCTTTCGGCTTTTCACGGTTAGGGGTCACCACAGTGGAACTCCTGTCCACTAATGATTGGTAGTAGATTTTTACATGCCGAGTTGCCAGCTCTTACCCACAACCTTCAATGAAGGTATGCCCATTCACGCATGTGAACCTCCCCTCTGACTAAAGTCTAATATTGTACTCTTGGTTTGTGCTACAGACTAATGCATGCATATTTGCTTTTACAGTTGGAATATGTATGCTTAGTTTGATGCAACTGTATAAAATACCAAATAAACTATCTTTGTTTGTGCTACAAACTAATGTAGGCATACTTGCTTTTACAGTTGAGATATGGATGTTCAGTTTGATACAACTGTATAAAATACCAAAAAAAAAACTATCTTTAACTTTTAATGCTACAATAACACTACTCTTCTGCTGTATACATACCACTTGTCTCCCTAATCTTCACCAGTTTAGTGGCATAGGTCCTAACATTGCACTCCCTTTCCATGACATCTGTGGGAAAAAAGAGAACAGAATACCATTATGAATACCAGTCTTGGCTATACTCAGCTTTTAAGCCTTCTGTAGTTGATACTTACACA
The DNA here is from genome assembly GCF_019279795.1 of Protopterus annectens. Classification (NCBI taxonomy): domain Eukaryota; kingdom Metazoa; phylum Chordata; order Ceratodontiformes; family Protopteridae; genus Protopterus; species Protopterus annectens. Next base: position 211,693,083 of record NC_056738.1, read on the forward strand.
TGTGTGGGATGCCCTCTGCCCTAATTTCCTTGATCCAAGCATCAAGGGTACTCCTCTTCCTTCTCTGGAGGTCGTTGTAGTGCTACATTGTTTGCCAGTGCAGGGGATACCGGTGGCACTGGTCACAGCCTGGACCAAACTACCCCAAACCTCTGACTTATACTGGGACCCAAAATAGTTTTTGTGCAGCAACCTGGCTCTGTGGTGTTTCACTAGGAGCCCAACAAAAATTTTGGACTCCTGGACACCCCATCTCTAAGCCCTAAATCTCACACACTCTGCACAAATGCTTGCCATGTCTTTCATGGATCAAGAGCAATGGAGACTGATGGTTTCCCACCAGTTCCAGTTATTGCATTTACTGGGAGTGTGCACACTGTTTGAAAATGTTGTGCACTGTGTATCATCGCTCAAACATGATGCTCCAGGGTGCGTGATGGCTAGCGGTGCACAACAGTGGCAAGCAATACAATTTCAAGGTTATTTGATGCATAGACAGTTGTGTATGTGTGTTTGACAAATGTGAAGGTCATGACAGTCCAGAGAGCAGAAATATCCTTACAGAAATATAGTACACAGTATACCCACAGCCATGCATTTGATAATAAATGTAATAATTTGTAGATAAATAAAGAAAGAAAGAAATAACTGACACAATATTAGTATCTCAGCCTTCATACATATAATTAACATCAGCTACACTATGTCAAGTGTTATAAGTGAGATTGACTATAATGGGAAGTAGAACAACAGTAAAAGTGTATGGAATATGCTGTTTTTTTAACCCAGGACCATGTGCATGACAGTCCTACACTAACACCTGTTGCCACAAGAAAGTTGAAATAATAAGCTGTTCATGTTTCAGTTCATTGCTATAAACTACAATGTCACAACAATAAAACAAAGGTTGCAAACAATGGACCATCTGTATTCCAGCCCTACACCTATACCTGCTGCCACAAGCAATAGCATTGATTGAATGTACCCAGTTTCTGTTTTGGCTGTCTACTTTCTGGGTGGTCTACGTATCCAGTAAAAAAAGGTAAAAATACTTGAAATGAAGGAAAGTGATCTATGACATACACAGTAGAAAATGTTAGTACACATGAGATATTTCTACATTGGTGTAGATTTCAACTCTCTAATGCACCTTCAAAAAACAGGATGTGTGCCTTATTCTGCTTTGTCACAGAAACAGCTTTGCAGCAAAGAACTGAAGTCATTCTTCACACAGCCAACTGTAACAGAATGTACTCTGATATCAAACCATAAACGGTTATTTGTACATTTATTACATTTAGTACATAGTGTACTTAGTGATCACACAACCTGTTATGATTATTGCTTGCAAATATACATCTCTGTCTTACCTTTCTGTGTTTCTTGGTCATTCATCAGTTATATGACCAGTACTCTGACACATGCAGTATGTAAGCCAGTCTATATCATTGGGCTTAAAACGTGTGAGGATATTAACTGGGAATAATATGATATGCAGTTGCCAACAACTGATGGGCAGTTAAGATTGCACAAACAAGCATAGAATGCTCTTTTGGGGGGAGCAAAGGTTAGTTACTGTTATGGCACATAAAAGGGTATACTGTTCTTTAGAGGGAGAAACAATGCTGAGTTACTGTTATGGCACAAACAAGCATATACTGTTCTTTTGGGGCAAGCAAAGGTGAGTTACTGTTATGGCACAAACAAGAATGGACTATTCTTTGGGAGGGGGCAAAGGTACATTACTGCTATAACACAAACAATGATATGTTGAGCTTGTTACTCTCCTTGTTTTGCATCCTGCCTGTTGTTGATCTTGTGAGGGTTGTGAAGTCTAATTTATCTTTTTAATCATTTTCCATTACAAATGTATGGTGCTAAACTGAGGGCATGCAGTGATCATCAGAACTGTTAAGAGATATGACTGTGTGAATCTTTGATGCCTGAGGCCTACTACTTACTAATGGACACATATAAGTCAAATAAGTCTCTGCTGTTACATGTTAAGGTAATTTCTGCACAAATCTCCTAGCTTTTACTTGCTTACTGTACCAAGTGATGAAATACAAGGATATGCCATAATATTATTAAACAATACACTCCAGGTTCAGGAGTTACCTTCTAAATTATTTTATTTATTTTATTTGACATTTGTTAACCGGGTTGTTCCAACAGAGCCAAAGGCCCATTTTCAGTGGAGACCCGAGGAGAAAAGCTCCAATCTATGTACAAACATACAATAATACTATGATAACCTAATGGTCCAGAGTACATTCCCATAGCTCAGGGAGACAAGTTCCAGTTTCCATACATACATACATACATACATACAAAAACACCATAGCTTAATAGTTGCATGGAAAATTCCCATCCCAATATTATAAAATCTAATAAAAAGTAAAATAAGTTATATAACAAAAGTATCACCAGGAAAAAGACATAACAGTGGTATAACAGAATGTATCATTTTGAGGCTATATGTGTCATCATATGATGCAGATGTGTAAAAACACTGTATTACGTGTCAGGTGGTAAAGAAGAGAACATTGAGAGTAAGAGTAAGAGTAAGAGAACTAGAAGGAAATAATTCTAATAGAATTTGAAGTGGAGTGAGGCAAACATAGGGGAGGTTGAGACTACAGAGGTGTCAAGTGGAAGCTTGGCATGGGCAGGACCAAGTATTTAAGAGATAGTGTTTTAACTCTCTTTTAATCTGGTGTTGTTGAGAGATATTTCTTATGTTGGGCGGAGTGTGTTCCAGACATGCTACAGAGTACTTGTAAAAGGACTTTCTAATGTTCTTTTTGGGTTTATAGATGTCAAGAAGATGTCTATCAGTTGAGCAAAGATGTCGGGAGATGTATGTTGGAGAGGGAAGGCTGGAAGAGGGATTATAGAGAGCAGTCCCATGCTTAGGAACAAAATTCCAAATTGCATTAGGCAGACCCCCTCACTAACACTCTTCAAGAGAAACCTTGACGAGTGGATGGGTAACAGAAAATACACACCTGGGATCAGTTCATTGGCTCTGCTTGACAGAGGATCAATTAATTAATCAATGGGGTGGCAAAAGCCAACACACTCTGGCTAGGCTTATAAATGCCCTCAGGCAGATAGCCTAGTACCTACCTATGAACCTATGAACAGTATGTGTGATCTGTAATTGAGAAAGTAGTAGCTGATGATAGAATTCAGGCCATTGAAGCTTCTTTAGAGCGAGACAGTGATGAGAGTTGTAAGGAAGGTTTGTGGCGAATCTGGCTATTTTGTTGTATGTTTGGTCAAGTTTGGACAATAGAGTAGATTGAATGTTAGTAAGGATAGGGGCAGCATAAAGTAAACTAGGTATGAGAAGTGACTAAGCCAGAGTAAATTTTGGAGGTAGGAGTGAGGAATTTCTGATAGGCCAAGTTTCTGGTGTTTTTTTTTTATGCATTATTGGGTATGTAGGTCGAATTTTTGTTCATCGTCAATTATGGTGCCAAGTAGTTTGGTATGAGGTTCAGCTGTAATGATACTATAGTTGAGGGAGGTGATGATGAAGGTTTGTGTTTTGTTGTGCCAGTGTTCTAGGACAGCAGAGAAGGAGTTTTGTTTTTTTAGGATTTAGTATTAGCTGATTATTGGTGAGTTATGTTTCCACAGCTGATAAGGTATCCTGAGTGAGTGTTAAGAGGTCAGGAATATTATGGGTGGTGGAGATGAGTGTGGAATCATTGGAGTATTGTAACAGAGTAGAGAGAGAGTTTGCAAGCAGAATGCAGTTTGTTTGTGAAGATACTGAATAGGAGGAGACCCAGGATTGATCCCTGAGGAACTCTTGTGTTGACTGGCAGGAAAGTGGAGAGGAGAGTTTGCCAGTGAACAGATTGTTGCCTACTGGAGAAGTAGCTGGAGAACCAATTAACTGAGGAGCTGGAGAAGTCGAGGTCTAAGAGTTTATTTAGAAGTTTAGAGTGAGAAACAGTATCAAAAGCCTTTGAGAGATTGAGGAATAAGCGGGAAATAAGCATGTTGTTATCACGAGCCTCAGCTACTGTTTGGGTGAAAGAAAGTAATGCAGTAGAAGTACTGTGGTGGGGCCTGAAACAGTATTGGGTGGAGGTTGGCAGGTTGTTATCTAGCAGATGTTTGAGTAACTGGGTATGTATGCATTTCTCAAGAATGTTAGAGATAGGGGACAAAATGGCAATGGGCATGAAGTTAGAAGGGTCAGTGGAGTTGCCACCCTTATGTAGTGGGATTGTATAGAAGGATTTCCATATGTCGGGGACACAGGCTTCATTAATGGATCTATTTATGAGTATAGAGACAGTATAGGCAATAGACTCTGCAGCAAGTTTGAGAAAGTAAGGAGGTAGTTTATCAGCATAGGGGGAGCAAGGTTTGAGTTTGAGCAAGAGAGATGTGATGTAAGCAGTGGGAACTGGTTTAAATAAGAAGCTATTCAAAGATGTTTTGTTGGGAGATGAAGGAGGGGAGAGGAAGTATTGTTATTATGAGTAAGCTTTTGGATTATATCTCGGGCGTAGTTGTTTAGGATAGTGGCTGTTTCAGTCGCAGTGTTGTGGAGGAAGGGATAGGGTGTGGTACCAGGTACCAGGATAAAGAAGTGTATTAATGGCTGTCCAGAATTTTTTTGGATTATTCTGCAGGTTTGATTGGGTGGAGTAGAAGAAATTCTGCTTATCAGTATTAACTAGTTTTTTGAAAGGTTTCTGAGCTCTTTGTACTTTTGAAGTAGGGATAGGGATTTGTTTTTCACCCAGGCTTTCCAGTTTCTGTCTCTTTTATGCATAATGGTGCAGGTATATTTGGTGAGGCAAAAAACAAAGTTAGATTTTATTCAGATTTTTCTGGTGGGGTGCTAGTGAATTTAATATGTCTAAGAAGATCTAATTGAATGATTTAACAGCTTCATTGAGAGGGAGTCGATGAAGGAAGGACCAGTTTATGCAGCAGTTGCCACAGTGTTACTTTAGTGCTGACTCTGTCTGGTGCAAGCAGTAAACAGCCAATACATGGGGAGGTGAAGGTTGTGTGAGTTGCCTGGCATCAATGTTAATATATGTATGTGAGGAGGAGAAGGTTTTAGGCTCCTAGGTGGTGAGTGAGTGTGCTATGCATTGTCTCTTAGCCCATGCATGGGCATACTGACCATGCCTATGTCTGCCTACATCCACAGCAGCTGGTGGTTCCCCCTCTGACTCCTCATCTGCCTGCAAATGTGGTGACCTTCGCATTAGTGGTGGGATGTGTACTCCTTCTCTTTACTTATCCTACTGCAGCTGTTTCCTCAGTATTATGTTGTGTAGTATGGCACATACTGTGAAGATTTCTGTACATCTCCATGGATTATACTGCAAGGTTCCCCCAGATGTATCTAGGCAATGGAACCATGACTTCAGCAACCCAAACACATGGTCTATGACATTTCTGGTTTGCCTCATTATGGCATTCCTCTGTGGATGTTTGTGCATTTCAGATGGGAGTCATATGCCATGATTCCAGTGCATAGCCTGCATCCCCAAGTAATGACCCTGTGGGGTATCCCCCCAACAAACATCTGGTACAATTGGGAGGTGTGCCAGATATGTGAGTCATGGTAATTGCCAGGGTTGCCAGCACACATGTTCAAAATTATTCCCTTTGCATTACACAAAACATGTTAGTTGATAGAGTGGTAGCTATTTGTATTTATGTGGCACCCAGTACTTCAGGATAGTGTGTTCCCCCATAGAACTGTTCCATATTTCTGTCCCTCTCCTCAGAGCTACAGGGAAAATATATGTGCTCACTAGCATGTTAGAGCATAGCATCCAGGAATTGGTGGAGGAGCTTGGATGCCAATGCCTGTGACACCCCCAGCATGTCCCCTGTTGGTCTCTGAAAGGTTACCTGTAGCTAATATTCTAAGGGCTACACATACCTTAGTTTCCACTGGGATTGGCTCCCCTCAGTTGACTCTGGCTGTGAGTTGAGGGTGGCAAAGGATGCAGAGTTACTGTAGTGTGGTCCTGTGTACCTTGTTGTGCTCTGCAATTTCCACATCATGTAGGTTGTGGTAAATTAAATGTGGCCTAAGAACTCTTTTCCTTCTCGGCCTAGGACTATTGGCAGCAGCAGCAGCATTGGCTTCAGCTTCTAGCACATACAAATAGATCAAAGCAGCAGCTCCTAACATTCTGTCTGTGCAGACTTTCTGTGTCTGTACTCCAAAGGTTTTGACATCTGCAGGAAAAAACAGCATGGAGTCTACATGGATGCTTTATAGTTTGTTGAATAGCTCCACCATGTTAGATTGGTTGATTAGCATACAGTTCAGCTGCTTATGTTGTAATTAGCATCTATGAAACACAGACAAAAACAAATGCAATTCATTAATAATCTACACTATTATAAAAAGGTAAACATAGCTAGTCAAACAGATGGTGAGGAGAGTTGTATATGTTTGAAGGGCTATAAAAAATATTTTTTTCTTCAGAATATTTCTGTACAATGGAGTACTGAAATTCAGCAGGTATGCTCCCATTTTGTCACCTACATACTGCATATGTTGGAATATATTTAAAGATAATGTAAAGCAAAGACGTTTACACTTGTATCTGTATGCATTAGTTAGACTTGTACTAATGGCATGGGCATGTTTGTCAAGCCATTTCAGAGGTGCACATGACTGACAATAAATGAAAATGGAATGCTGTGTGATAAATATGTACAAATATTTCAGGGGCAGGTCCTTTGATTGAACTTTTAACATTTCAAAAATGTTTTGTTAGTAAAATGGGTCATTTGCCCATTCTTTTGTGGGGGGCTGTGTGATAAATATGCGCAGATGTTTCACAAACAGGTCCTTTGATAGCACTTTTAGCATTTCAACGATGTTTTGTTAGCAAAATGTGTCATTTGCCTATTCTTTTGTGAGTGGGGGACAAAGATGAGTTACTGTTATGGCACGAATAAGAATGGACTGTTCTTTTGGGGGGAGCAAAAGTGAGTTACTGTTATGCACAAACAAGGATATGTTGCTCTTGTTACTCTCCTTGTTTGGCAACCTGCCTGTTGCTAGTATTTTGCATTTGTAGACTGTTTTATGTTTCTCCAGTGGGTAATACTGACTGTCTACCTTTTCTGTTTTATCTGAAAACAGTTATTTTGTAGTTATGTGACACCTACGTGTATCATACTTCTGTTGTCTTTTAAGACACCTGCAAGTATGCCACTCAGGTGTGCCAGTCCACATAGACTCCCCTTCACTGATGGGGAAATCAAGTAATCACGGATGGTTTTCTTCAACATGATGCTTTTCTCCTGGAAAGGATATGGGGAGGTATGGCACATCAGATGCAAATATGGCAGCAAATTCCAAAATGTGAATGCCATGGGCGGCCATGGCAGAACATATGAATAGGTGCCCCACAGGGCCACTAACATGATCATTATTGCATGTAGGTGAGCAGCTGCAGTGGGCCTTGATCAAATAGCTATTGGGGGAGGGCCTGCTAGGGAACCCCCACTAAACCCTAGTGAATAGTTCCTGGCCAATACCAGAGATCCAGACAGCTCCCAGGAAAGTGCAGGACAGCATGTACTGGATGTGGGTGCAACACCTTTTGAGACAGCATGCACGATTCAGGAGGAACTTCCAGATAGGCTTTGTTATCTCAACAGTTGACTACTGTTGTATAGTAGAACAATTGAAATGAATAAGATAATTCTGTGTCACATGCCTTTTTTTGGGGTGGGTTGCAGATTTCTAAAGTTATAAGCTTAGGTTGGAGTTGTCATCCACATTCTTTTGACATTAGACTTAATGCATATATAAAGGGGTAAATGTATTACCCCAGTGTTACTGTTATTTGTGATGATGTTGCCCTTACCTCTTGCTTAACTTCTTCCAGAACTGTCTGGACTACAGAGGACTATTTCATCTGCACATGATAAGGCAAACATTTTTATGTCAGTACTGCTCAGCAATTTAAAGAAATATTGTAGTGTGTGATGTTGATCTCAGGCTTGTTGTGTGTATTGCTGTACTGTCTATAATAATGGCAGCACTGTTAGTTTGTTAGCATATATTGCACTATAGTAGTGCAGGCATTCATTTATTCCTGTCTTTCTTGCTTTTTATCACAGGTGATCATGGCAATGGTAGTGTGGGCTCTATGCCATCTGATGTCAGTGTATCAGCAGACTCTGATGATGATGGTGGCCAAAGTGAGGCACAGGCGGGGTAGGGGGGTGTGAAGGCTGAACCTGAGACTAAGGTTGACATACAGTCATTCCCTGCATTTCCATTGGACACAGCCAGTAGGCATATGCTTACCCAGTCCAGTGACCCCACAGGAAGGTGAGGACATTGATCAGGGAAGTATGGCTACTATAGCCTTAGTGCCTGTTATGTCTGGCTTTAGCCAAAGTATAGGCAAAGTGCCACACAGGAGGATTGATAGGGTGATTGGAGGGGCCCTGCTGTCCCTCCTCCACCTGGTGCAGGTGTCACTTCCCATACCACTCAGTGTATGTTTAGGGCCATCATGGAGGCACAGGCACATTCCCATAGGTGCTCCAGACAAATGCTTAGAATTGTGGATGTGGTGCAACGTGTAACATCCTTGACTGCCTCCACCATGTTGCAGATTCACTGGATTTGATGAATGACATACTGGAATGAAGGGTGTCTGTGATGGACCGAGGGATGTCTATCATGGAATGAACAATGTCTGTGAGGGAACATCTGCTGAAAGGGGAACAGCATCCTCGTGGTGTATGTCAGCCACATCAGTTGCTGTCAGCCAACGTGACTGTGCTCAATCATGCTCCCATATTGGCAATACTTCCACTGCTCCATCAGTGAGTGTGCTTTCCACACCCACACATAGCAAGCCATGGTGTCATGGTCCTGGGTGTCCCCATGAAGGGAGCTCATACAGCAGACAGCAGTCACTTTCGGGTAGCAGCGCTGCATCTGACCTTGGTCATGGAGGTGACAGTGCAACTCTTGGGAGAGTCAGTTCTCATGGTTGGGGATGACAACACTGAACTGCCACCTCTACCATGCACAGTTCACACCTGTCTGACAGACCTAGATGCAGAGCTTGGCTGTGCTCATGCAGACACTCACACACCAATTTCACCTGAAGGACCCCTACAGGCACATATAGAAGAGTTGCTCATTTTGTCTTATTGGCCATTTCTTGTTTTATCCCAATGTCTACCTGCTTCTCCTTCTTACTCACACACACTCACCAACATTTTGTGTCAGCCTAGGCTTCCTGCCCCCCCCCCACAACATCCTGTACAAGTGATGATAACTGTGACATATCCCCGTTTTCTATCTTTTTGATTCAGATACAAAAGCTGTGCCTGGTGCTCAAGGTGCATAACTAACTTAGTTCTTAGTATGCTTGCATTTGTGTTGTCAAACTGCTCATTGTACCTTTGACTTATATTGGCCTTAGAAAGTTAGACAGTTGATTGCATCAAAATTTCACAACTGTATAGTTCATAGGTTCATAGGTGTGTACTATGCTAATGGCCCTGGAGCCTTTACAAGACTAGCCCATAGAAGTGCCCTGGCGTAATTCTGCCTGATGTTAGTTCCCAGTGCCTCTATCAAGTACAGCCACTTGAGTGATCCTCGGGGTGAACTTTCTATTACCCATCCACTCATCAAGATTCTTCTTGAAGAGAGACAGCAAGGTGCTCTGCTTAACATGTTTGAGAAGTCTATTCCAGAGCATGGGCAGTCTCTGGGTGAGGAAACTGTCCCTCCAGCATGTTCTGTTAATTGTAGTAATGAGGTTGAGGTCTCTGGAGTGAGCGGTATGGAGGGATCGGGATTTCTTTAGATGTAGCATTTCTAACAGAGCTGGATCAGACATGGCTTTGTAAGTGAAGCAGAGATCGCCTCTAAGTAGGGGATATGAGACAGAGAATAGTTGGAGTCTTTCGAGTCTGTCCATGTAGGACGTGTTTAATGCCTATGATCCTCTTTGTGAGGTACTTCTGTGGCCTCTCCAGCTGTTGCAGGTGTCTAGTGAGGTACATATCAAATGGGGCACTATACTCGATGATTGGTCTAATGAGGGAAGAGTAGAGAGAGATGATGATCTCTTTCTTCCTAGATGCAAAACCCTTGTTAATGAGATGTGACACATAGAAGGACTTTCTGACCACAGTGGCAATGTGGTGGTCGAAGGAGAGGTTGCTGTCAACCTGTAACCCAAGATCTCTTATAACGCCTTCAGTGTTCAATGGGCTCCCATTGATGCGGTAATTAGTGGGAACTGAGTTTTTACCAAAGGGGATGACTATGCATTTTTTTGGCGTTAAGCTTAAGGCCATAATTTCAACACCAGTCATTGGTCACAGTGGGGCCTTTTTGTTGGATATCTGCATCACTTGGGGAGTTAATAATGGCTCCCAGCTTGCAATTGTCTGCGAGCCTGGTCAGCCAGAGTCCCTTTGTGTTGGCCTGGACTTCTGAGAAGTAGATGCTGAACAGGAGAGGACCCAGGACCAATCCATGTGGGACTCCACTTGTGACTGGTCAGCAGTCTGACTTGGAGTCCACTACTTTCACACTGTCTGCTCTATCTGTGAGCCAGTTTGCAACCCACCTAGTGATATAGGGGTTAATTCCTAGTTTGGTACGTTTATCAATAATTCCTGAGTGAGGAATGGTATCAAAGGCATTGGCCAGATTGAGGTAAGCTGTATGCACTGCCTTACCTTCATCCACAGCCTGGTAGCTGACTCAAAGAAGCCAACCAGGTTGAACAGATATGATCTCTCTTTCACAAAGCCAAATTGCATGGGGTCTAGAAGTTTGGAGATTTCCTATATCTTTGTTAATCAGGTCCATGATGATGTGCTCCATAGCTTAACATATCAGACTCATCAGGCTAATGGGGTGATAATTCCCAGGGTCTGTAGTCATTCCCCCTTTATGGAGAGGGATGATTGTAGCAGTCCGCCATTCAGTAGGGACAAAGCCTGAGGTGAGGCTGTGACTGAACAGGGCACACAGATGTGGTGCCCGTTCAGTTTGTAGTTCATGTAGAACACAGCCAAGGATATTATTGGGTCCCAGGGAAGCTATATTTTTGGCCTTGGACAATGCAGCTTTAACCTGTGCTGCAGTAGTGCCTGGAATTTTTCCGGTATTGTGATTGGTCCTTTAGGGGGGGAGAGGGGTAAATTTGGCACTGAATCTGTTGGCCAGTATGTTGGCAATATCTGTTGGCTCAATATAGAAGGTACCATTGTGTAGTAACTCAGAGCAAGTCTGGGTATTGCTGTGGAGGTTCTTAATATAGCTATAGAAGGCTTTGTGATTGTTTTTAGTGTCTGTCACAATTATGACTTCATTCTGCCTAGTGAATCTTCTTGTAAGGGTTGTGAAGTCAGAAACTGCAGTGTGTATCATTACTTTCTAACTTCTCTCTTTAATGATTTTTGAGGATAAATGCATGGTGAATATCATAAGTCATGCCATCATATTCAGATCTTAGTATTGTATGACAGCAATGTAGTCAAACCTCATCAGAACAGTAATACAGTATAATGCTCTGTTTTGCATGCATATCGACAGACACATGCAGCAGCTGAAGAGACCACAGGGCTTTCTCAGCAAAATAACACAGGGTCTACAAACCATACCATGATGTACATAGATTAAAAGCCATGTCACTGTAGTCTATCTTGTATAGGATGAGGTGATGTCTGCCTGGCCTCCAGACCAGTATCTGACCATGCCTGGCGGGATAATTGCATATCTAAACATCTGATATCACTGATGACATCAGCAGTGTCTGTTGAGAATAAGGTTACAACACTGTCCCACATGCTGTGGTAAAAGTCTCTCTGTAATGTCAAGCAAGAGCACACACACACAAACACACACACACACACACACACACACACACACACACACACACACACACACACACACACACACACCTGACTGCAGTGAGAGTAGTAGAACCCCTACCTATCTAGGTACACAGACTATTGAACACAGAACTTAACACAAGCACAACAGCACAAGTCTGACTTTTGTAAGACTGTAGCTGAGCTTATAGTACATGACATCAGCAAGACATGTGTTAGACAAGATGCTGGCAGCCTACATAGGTTCATAGCTTCATAGATTCACAAGAGGCTACGACCATAATGGCCCTAGGTTCATAGGTGCAAAGGTTACTAGGCTAATGGACCTAGTACCTTTTCAAGCTTAACAAAATTGTACTATTGTTCTTTTATAGACCAATATATGTAGTCCATATTTCTGAATCCATGATCAACACTGGTTACCCCTGTCTAAGAGTGACACAGGTGAAAGCCTTGGAGTAATTTTATATAGTCCTATCCAATTGTCCAAGTTGCATTTATTTATTTTTATTACTATTGATGTGAGGGACCTTTTTTCAGTCATCCCACAGATGGAGGGATTAATGTGGTTTGAAAGGATGTTGACAGAGACGGATTTTTTAACAGCAGATGAATATAGATTGGTCCTTGAAAATATGGAGTTAGTTCTTAAATACAACTATGTATATTTCCAAGGGGATTATTACCACCAAAAAGAAGGGGTTGCAATGGGGTCGGCATGCGCCCCAATATATGCCAACATTATTATGCTTTATTGGGAGAGACAATATGTATTTAACTCAGATTTTAGCCAACATATTATCAAATATTTTCATTTCCTAGATGATATTTTTGTTCTATGGAATGGTTCCCATGATAGTATTGGTAAATTTATAGAATATATCAACAATACTACTAGTTTCCTACAATTCACATATCAAACAGGGGAAGATACGACACATTACCTAGATGTCAAATTAGAAAAAATTATCAAAACAAATGTTATAAATATAATATTTATAGAAAGGAACATTATTCCAATTCGTATTTACATTTTGATAGTGACCATCCCCATCAATTGAAAAAGAATATAGTCAAGGGACAAATGATCAGAATGGCCAGAATGATCTCCGACACTAATGAATTTTTAAATGAAATTAATAACATTGAAAAGATGTTTTTTGGAAAGGGGATACCCATCTGAATTTATTAAACCCATCAAGGAATATGTTCAGTTAGGAAAGGGTAGTAAATATGTCCCTTTGTTGAATAATGATGATAATTTGATAGTAGATTCCAACCAAGATGAAAGGAGAAGTTCCTTTAGCAGGCAGGAATCTAATAACATAGATATAACACCATATTTAACTTTGACTTACTGTAAGGGAATTAGATGGTCAAAAAGATGTATAAATGAAACCTGGGAAATGTTCCAAAATATGCCTACAAAAAATTTCAGAGCAAGATAAAATATAGTTATATGAGGAGTAAAAATATTAAGAATATTATTGAAAGTAATAAGAATAAAATAGGAGGGACGTGTGTTAAACTTGGAACTTTTAAATGTGGGAGATGTGCTCAATGCACTTATATTGCTGGATGTAAGGAGGTTAGTATTCCCAGTCTTGGAATTATTCTAAGGGGTAAGAAATATAACAGTTGCTACTCAAAAGGAGTAGTCTATTTGGCCTTCTGTAAAACTTGTTGGAGTTACTACATAAGAAAAACGGAACGCCATCTTAGGACCAGAATCTATGAGCACGTCAGAGACATTAATAAATATAGTGAAAATAATGCACTATATAGACATGCATTAATATGCAAGGAGGCTAATTACAAATTCTGGGTTATAGAAGAAGTTGCTTACCCAGAAAGAGGGGGTGATTGGGAAACATTATTGGAATTTCGTGAGATGATTTGACAATTGAGACTTGATGCATGTTGTGGCAAAGGTCTCAATGACCATATTTCCATCACCCCTGCATTAAAACTCCTTGCAGCTGATCCAAAGAAACACGGGTGTTGTAATAATAATAAACACCAACAATAATAAATACCAACAATAATAATAACAATAATAATAGAAACACGTACAACAATATTTTTATTATATTTTAATATGCTATATAACAAATTATTATTTATTAGTTATTATTATATATACATCAATATTTATTTCATATCTTTTTAACATTATATCTTAAATATTTAAATATTTTAATACTTATACATATATATATATATTTATTACATTTATTATTGAAATTATTATATGTTTTTACTTTGGTATATAACATGTATTTATTCTTCTATATTTCTATATTTCCTTATTGGATCATGTCTTACATTAATACATTAATATATTATCTCATTGGTATCATGACTCACATTACTATATTCATAGGTTTAACCATTTACATTATTATTATATTATAATCATATTTTTATCATTATTAACATTTTATTAGAATTTTTATTTATTTTATGTACTAGTTTTTTACCTGGAATTACCCCTGATATTTAACTAATTATTGATTGAGAAAACAATGAAAAATTGATATAAGAAATGAGAAACAAGTTGACTGTTATGTATACCTTTTGTATTTGTATTTTCATTCAAGTCCTTTTCATTTATATATACGGATGTTCTGCCTTTAAATTTATACCTTCAATTAAAGAGGTAATTAAATGCCAGCCAATCACACAGTCTTAAAAGTTTTGGAAGCTGTATAAAATAAAGGAACTGTGAGGATACACTGATTCTGAAGAAGTCTCCTGGTTGGAGATGAAAGCGCTAAATCAGTGAAATTAAGCTTATATGTTTCGTATTTTTTGTTTTTGTTCTGTTTTTAGCCTTTGGGCTTTCTAAAATAAATATATTTTTGTTTGACGACCTTGGGATTCCTTGGACATTTCTAGTCCTGGTATATGTTAAAGACAGCCTTCATTGTACCGAAGCAGTATCCTGCATTTGTGGGTTACTTTTGTGTGATCTCGGTTACAAGCTACATTTAAATAGAGTTATTGATGAGCTAAGTTACATGTGAATTTGGAGTTTGTTTCAGAGTAGTGGCAATCTCTGGAGACATAGCTGTGTCTCCAGCATGTCCTATTGATGTTGCAGGCCAGGTTAAAGTTCCTACAAAAGGTGAATCTTGTCCTATTTGATTTGCGGAGGTGCAACATTTCCAATAAGGCAGAGTTCAAGAGGGCTCAGTAGGTCAAGCCAAGCCACCTGTCAGCAGTCTATATGATACAGAGTACAGTGACAGGGCCTTCAGTCTGTCAGTTTAGGTCATGTGTTGAAGTGCCTGGATTTTGTTGGTGAGAAACCTCTTAGGTATCTCCAGATGCTGCAGGTATCTGGTGAGCTATATGCCAAAGGGAGCATTGTACTCTATTATTGGTCTGATGAGGGATGAGTACAGTGGATTTATATCCTTAGTCTTAGATGATATGGCCTTACTTATGAGGTGTGCATATGATAATCAAAGGTGATGTTGCTTTCAACCTGCATTCTCAAATCTCTCATCATTTTGTTGGAACTTAGGGGGGTATTATTAATAGTGTAATTTGCAGGTAGCTCTCATTTGCTGAAAAGATAATAGGGCATGCTGTTTGGGTTAAGTTTAAGTCTGTGTCTTTGGCAACAATAATTTATGTTTGTAAGCCCATTTTGTAGTATGTTGACATAGTTTGGGGACTCAGTGATTGCACACAGTTTACAGTCATCAACAAACTCAGTGAGCCACAGGTCATCTGTTATCACCTGAATTTCTGAGAAATAGATTTCAAACAGTAGACAGCTCAGCACAGAGCCTTGTGGAACACCACCAGTAACAGGTCTGCTGATAGAGGTGGAAACCCCAAGTATGACTGTATGTGTTCTGTTTGTGAACCAGTTGACCACCCATCTAATAATGTATGGGTTAATCCCCAGATAGGTGAATTTCCCATGGATGCCTGAGTGAGGGATTGTGTCAAAGCCCTTCGCCAAGTTGAAAAAGGCAGTATGTACTGATTTGCCTTCATTCAGGGCTTTGGTGACACTCTTTAAGAATTTCACTAGGTTTAACAGTCAAGATCTGCCCTTAACAAAGCCAAACTGTGTCAAGTCAAGAAGTGGAAGTTCACCAATGTCCTTGTTGATAAGGTCCAAGATGACTCTCTCCATGGCCTTACATACAAGGCTTGTCAGGCTAATGGGTCTATAGTTGCCTGGGTCAGTTGATGGACCTCCTCTGTGCAAGAGGAACACAGTTGCTGTTTTCCACTGTGCCGGGACAAAGCTAACACTTAGATTGTGGTTAAAGACAGTACCCAGTGGTTCCACTAACTCTTGCTTTGCTCTGTTTAGTAAGCAGCCTGAGATATTATCTTATTCCATAGAAGCTGTGTTTTTGGCCTTGGTGAATGTGGTTATGATCTGTTCTTTGGAAATATAGGTAGAGAACTGGTGACAGGTTTGCTATGGGTTATGATTGCTGGAGACAGGGGTATGAATTTTTTCCAAACCTGTCTGGTAATAGGTTGGCAAAGGCCTCAGGTTCAGTATGACTGGTACCATCCACTATGAATTTGGTGCAAAGCTGGGCCTTCCCTTTTACATTACAGACATAGCTAAAGACTATGTTGTGATCATCCTAAGCTATGGATACTAATTTAGTTTAGTAATTAGCTTTAGATGACTTTACAAGATGTCACATTTGCTTGTTCAAGCTATTGAGAGTGTTCTACTGAGACTGCTCCCTCTAATTCCTGGACATCAGTTTATTTTGCATGTTGTATAATTTATTTATGCTAGTTGTCCTCCAAGGCGGCTTTTTTTGTGAGCAAGTTTGGTCTGTTCTGGTATGGCTTAGTCTATACACTTGTAAAGCTGTTTATACAGGGCATCTGTGTACACCTCTGTATAGGAGTCTTTACTGTCAGTGGTGGCAGGAGGTTTGAAACTGTGTATGCCATTACTTAGGAAGCTATGGTTTGCTTTTGACAAACTTTTCAACCTTTTGGATCTTGAGGGAGGGGGGGGGTCAGGTACAATTGTTACATTGAACATGACCCATTTATGGTCAGACCTTACCACGGAGGATTTCACACATGGGGTGGTGCAGTGATCTTCCATGTCGGTGAGTACTAGGTCAAGGACATGCCATCCCCTTGTGGGGTTGCGGACTAACTGTTCCAGAACATTTGTGTTTACAAAGTGCAGAAACCTTAGTGTGAGCATGTTTGAACTCATATATGTATATATATATATATATATATATATATATATATATATATATATATATGTATATATATCCCAATTGATGGAAGGATAGTTAAAATCACCCATGCCTAGGGTGATTGGCTGTATTATGAGTGACTCATGTAGGTTCAGAAAGGTACCGTGTGGTTTTCATGGTTTATGTTAGTGGTCCTACAGCTAACAATAACGTGGAGGGGGTCTTTCCTACAGTTAGTTGGACCTGAAGTAATTCTAGGGAGTCATACTGCTTAACCAGTTTTGAGGTGTTTTTGTCTTTCATGAAGACAGATACACCTCCTTTGTTTCTTTCACATTCATTTTGCAGCCTGAATGTGTGGAAGGCTTTGTAGCCTTTCTGGCTACTCTCGGTGGCCCTAAGCCATGTCTCTGTGACTGCACAAACAATGATATCTTCACAAATAAGTAGTGCCTCCATTCAGTGAAGTTTCTGATTTACACTTCTAGCATTAATCAGCATAACCCTGAGTTTGCCTTTTGAGGATACTTTTACATCAGGAATTTTATTCTTATGACATTGCCAAAAAAGGCACTATGAGGGGAGGCAAGTACATTGGCCATTAACTGAAAGGCATGCACTGACAGATGAAGACCATCCCTGGAAAGTAGCATGGTCTATTGACTGTATCATCACAGGCTGACAAATACTGGATCCCCATGGAAGGACACCAATGGCTAAGCCAATTGTTGAAGTTGATAATTATTTTGTTTGCATTGAGGCATCATCCTGGATGAAGATGGAATGCTGCTTAGGGCTACAAACATACCTGTCTGGGACAGATAATCTGAGAGCTTAGTCATATGACTAAGATCTTCTATTGTGACTGAAAAACAAGGTAAATTGAGATGGGACATTGAAGCCTGCTCAAATGGTACTTCGTATCCCATCAAGATTTTCAATTCTTCGAGCAGAATCAGCCAGGTTTCCACTAGTGTACCTGCTGCAGTTCCATCACAACAGAACATCATGTCTACTACAGTACTCACCAGTCAAGAAATGGTCTAACACCAATAACAACAAAGATGCAAATCTTTCCACACTTCCGTCCTCTTCACGAAGGCCTTTTAAGGTTCATCCAACAGGAGCAGTTTGAACACCCAAATGGTCAGACAGCAAACCACCCAAAGGGAAGGGGAAGGGCAATAATCAAAGAAAGACTTAAATTTCAAAATAGAAATTCTTCTTTTAAGTGATTTTCCTTTGACAGCTCAACATCCAGCCTTATTATCTAAAGCTTTTTCTTTCATTCCTTTGAATTCAGTGAACATCATGAATTTAATAATAGATTTCAAGTTATATCTATTGAAGTTAAATTTAGAATTCATCAGGAATAGTGTAACCAATTTGGAGACTAGACACAATGGACTGTGTAAAAGAACTCCGTTCAACCCCACTTTGAATGATACTTTACAGGTTTTCAATAATGTTTATGAAGATGACTTTAGGAACAAGTTAAAACAAAGACTCATTTGTCATAATTTGGTAATGGCTGAGAGGGAAGCCCTTTCAGAATTCTCTTCCAATCCTGATATAAGGGTGATGCAAGGAGATAAAGGGGGAATGATTGTACTGATGAGTATGAGAGACTACAACAATGCCATTTTGGAACGTTTATTTGATGCATTATGCTATATGGAAGTTACTACAGAGTACATAGCTCGTAGGTTTTCAACTGTTGACATGGTGCTATTTGATTTATTTTGCCAAAGAAACTTGGATCATGTCATGTATAGTTTCTAAATGTAGAATCCAAGATGGCTAGATTCTTTGGAAATCCTAAGGTGCACAAAATTGACACAGACTACAGATTGTTGCTGCTGGTTTCTACAAAACAGAACCTATTTCCATCATGTTAGATTATATTCTCAACCCTGTAGTCCAGTGCTCACATTATCTATGGGAGTCTTGGCATATGTTAGAATTACTTAGTGACTTTAATTGTGTCAACCATGCTAAGTTCATATTTGCTTCTCTGGACGTTGTTTCATTATATACATGCATCCAGCAAAAAGTGGGCATTGATTTTGTCAGAGATTACCTCAATGATTATACTACTTTTGACACTCTGAAAATTAACACAGTCTGATCCATGTTAGAGCTTGTTTTAGACAACATTTTTTTCACTTTCCTAGGAAAATATTATAAACAGATTTCTGGCATTGCCATGGGAGCAAGAGTTGCCCCAGTTTTTGCTAATCTCTTGATGGTGATGTGGGAGGAAAGGTCTTTGAAAAAACATCATCCATCTCAGCAAATTCTTTTTTATCATAGATACATTGACAATCTTTTTTTTTTTTCCTGTGGAAAGGGAACAGTGAAGAGTTCAAGAATTTCATTGACTATGTACTTTTTGAAGTTCACTATCAGTGGTGCTGGGGACAGATTAAATGATTTAGACATCAGTTTATCCCATGATCATAATGGCAACACTTTTGTTAGTGAGATTTACAGGAAAGAATCTTTCATTAAACAATACCTGCAAAAACAAAGTTTACACCCCAATCATATGAAGAGAGGGGTTTTCAAAGGACAACTGATTACACTGAGCCGGTAATCCAATAATTCCACATTTTTACATACATTAAAAGAATTTTTCACAAATTGTGGCTACAGTCACAACTGGCTAGTGACTATTGAGAATGAAGTTCTACTGCTCAGAGAAACTAAGGCTGGTCCAGTCTTAACTAAGAAAACTGTTATTTCTGGATTGGTGGACATCAGGGGCACTGTCTGTAGTATATCAAGTCAAGTTGCCTTCAATTTAGTCTTCCCTATTCTGATCACTAATGAAATGTGGTTGAGTAAAAACATCATCTCAAACTGGAAGATTGTTCTTGGTAATTGTAAGTTAACCAAGCTTCTTGATGAGGAATCTGTGTTTTTGTTCAAAAGGCCTTGTAATTTGAAAAGTTTGTTAGAATGCCGTCATTATAAAAAGTTGGGTTTTATGAAGCATGTCATGCCAGGCACCTTTAGTGGTGGTAGTTGCAAGCAATGTAGATTCATGAGCAATGCATCTTCCTTCTGTTTTCTACACTGCAATGTGACTATTTCAGCTAAAAATAGATTCAGGTGTGAGTCCAATTATGTTGTCTACACTGCTTGCTGTGATTCATGTAATTCTTTCTATACTGGAAAGACCATTAGGTACCTACAAAAAACAGCATGTATGAACATTTGTTGGCTATAAGGAAAAAACAATGTCAACATCACATTGACTGAGCACGCTAACCTTTGTGAAAATGTCAGGACATTTTCTTTCTCAGTGATTGACTCTGTGGAAGTGGTGGTATTTAGTGGCAATAGCAAAACTTTCCTGGAGTGCCAGGAATCCACCTTGCAGTTAGGTTAAGAGTGAACCAGATCCCTGGACTAAATTAAATTATAAATATCAAAATTTGTTTACAAATGCAATGGCTTTGAATTATTTTAAATAGTGATTCATAATAGCTTTATATGTCATTAATTTGATCCTATGGTAATTTTATTCATTGATTGATTGACATTTTATAGCTGTCATATCATTGGCTGTGGAGTAATGGTTTCTGTTCTACTATTGGTTAATTTTTAACATGTGATTTAGTAGATATGACTTTTACATTTTTCAGTCAAGTCCTTGTAGTATTGTCTGAAGAAATTCTTGTTTAAAAAATATTAAAGTACTAAAGTGTTTACATTCATTTTTAGCAGTCAGGTAGTGCTTTGGCTGTTTTTTATTTTTCAGTTTTTGCTTCTTTGTTCCACTCTTTTCATAGTTTGACAGCTTAGTCATATCTGTCTTCTTATAGTTGAGTAGGGAATGTTTCTAGTCATCAACTTCAACATGGAGTATGACAAAGGTGTAAATGTGCTTGTTCTTGAGAGACTTGACAGCCTGCATGACTTTGCGGATCCTGGCACCTGACAAGCAGCAACCTGGTGAGGGGGGCATCTGTGTGTCTCACTATGGATTCACCTGTGACCAAGACATTGGTTTTCAGGTGTTTTGCCTTAAGGGCTTAATGGATAACACATTGATACATTTGTTTTTATGTATAGTGGATTCCGTTGGGATTGTAATGGGTGTAGAAGATTTGAATTTGTGAGGTCTCTGCTCTTTTGGTAAGCTTCTGATGGCTAGCTCTGCATATGTGGGGTTATGTGTTGTGCACTTGGTCTGTTGAGGAGGTGAAGTGTGTATTTTGACAACCTGTTTGCTATCTGGTTTGTTGTTATCTGAGAGAGAGGGAGCATTTATTCAAGATTCATTGTTTAGTTGCATCTCTCACATATTGTATTTGTAGTTTTTTACAAGTAAATGGTTGTCAGTATACATGAAGCAATAGAAGCCTAGCTTTTGTGAACAGCACCAGCTAGCCCTGTTGATGAGAGACATAGGTTCCAGCTCAGAGGTGACTTTACAATCATCCAACCAATAGTGAAGGTTGCACATGAACAGGGTCATTGAGGAGTATTGCTTCATCTGCAGTGGGAGCCTATAACAGAAGAGTGTGCGCGACTGGGGGATATATCTATTTCTTTCCCCTGCATGTTCTTTTTATATCACAGGCTAGATTGAGAACCCTGAGGCAAATTATAGTTGTCCCATTTGAATTGCAGATGTCCATCATTTACAGAAAGCCAGTGTCTAATTGACATGCCTGTCATTTTACTAAGTATTGTGCAGGCTGCTAAGATGTGACCTATGGCTGCTCAGCAGAGAAGTTTCAGATCCTGGCCTTCTGTAAATGATGGACATCTGCAATTCAAATTGGACAACTATGATTTGCCCCAGGGTTCTCAACCTATCCTGTGAAATAATGCTGGGGAGACAGATATACCCCACAATGATTCACAGACCTCTGTAATAGGCTCCTGCTGCATGTGAAGCAGTGCTCCTCAATGATCCTGTTCAAGCGCAAGCTTAACTACTGGTTGGGTGATTGTAAAGTCACCTCTGGGCTGGAACCTATGTCCCTCCTGGACAGGGCTAGTTGGTGCTGCTCACAAGCATGCTCTGCTAAAAACAACCATCCAGCTATGCTCAGTAATGGTACTTGTGTTTTTACACAGCTAGGCTTCTAAAGACCCCAGTGCTATTAGGCTAGTAGCCTCATAAGAACCTGTGAAGCTATTGCCTATGCAAGCTGCATAACCTGTTGTCAACCACCTCGCCTGCTGATGTCATCTACTATAAGTTCACCTGCAATTCTGTGTAAAATAGACTTGTGCCATGGCACTTGCATAACGTACTGTGCTTTGTAGTATGTGTACATAGATAAGTATGGGTTCTGTTCTCACTGCAGTCTATCATGTATGTGTGTCTAGCAGAGCAGATGTGTGTATCATACAGTTTCTTCTCCAATTACATGGATTGCCAGTATTTTGATACCTGCTCATGCCTACACATCCATTTCATACAGGCCTTTCAACCTCTTGTCTCCCACATGGCCTGCTGATGTCATCTATTATAAATTCACCTGCACTGTTATATAAATCAGACTTGTGCTGTGGTGCTTGCATAACATACTGTGTTCTGTAGTCCATGTAGTTAGATAGGTAGAGGTTCTATTCTCTCTCCAGACAAGTGTGTGTGTGTGTGTGTGTGCGTGTGGGTCCCCTACAAGAAGAATGACAGCTAGAAAGACCGAAACTCACATAACCGACACCACATGGTTGACAATCAAAATGCTGACAATGGGGAAACGGTATGTCTCTGTAGTGCGGAATGGAAAGATTCCCATTTCTGCATTGTAGTGCGATCTCAGAGTAGATATATTAAAGTTTTTTTTGTGCAGTAATTACGTTGTCATTGTTTTGATTGTCGACCATGTGGTGTTGGCTATGTGGGTGTCGGTGTTTTACACTGTCGTTCTTCTGTAGGTGATTTGTGTGTGTGTGTGTGTGTGTGTGTGTGTGTGTGTGTGTGTGTGTGTGTGTGTGTGTGTGTGTGTGTGTGAGCTGTTGCTTTACATTACAGAGAGCATTTTACACCAGCATGTTGGACACTGTCATCTTCTCCTCAACAGACACTGCTGATGTCATCATCTATATTACATTTCGGATATGCAGTGCTACCACCAGGGCAGGTTCAGGCAGAAGACACTTCATCCTATACAATAAAGTTTACAGTAACATGGCTTTCAGTCTATCCACATACAATATGGCATGGTGTGTACATCCTGTTATCTTGCTGAGAAAGCCCTGTGGTTTTTCCAGCTGCTATATGTGTCTGGTGAAGCATGTAAAAAAGTAGCATTATACTCTATTAGTAATGTAATGAGGTTTGACTACCCCATCTAATTGTCCAAGTTGGACTTGAATTGGGTTAGGGAGGAACTCTGCTTCACAAAGCCTGTTCCAGAGATGGGGTAGTCTCTGGGATACATACCTGTCTCTCCAGATAGATTTATTTATATCACAGGCAAGGTTTAAGTCTTTAGAATGGGTAATTTTGGTGCTGTTTGTTTTTTGGATATGCAGGAGGTCCATCAGAATGGGATCTGACAATGCCTTGTATGGCAGGCATAAATGTCTCCTCAAAAGCTGTAGGAGACTGAATACAGGGATAGGGCCTTGAGGCAGTCTGCATAGAACATTTACTTATGCCCTGTATTCTTTTAGTGAGCAACTTCTGTGGACGTTCAAGTTGTTGGATATGTCTGGTTAGGTACATACCAATGGGTGCATTGTACTCACTGATAGGTCTGATGAATGTGTAATACAGTTGAACAATGAGTTCCTTGGACCTAGATGCCATATGTTTGTTTATAAGTTGCACAACATAGAATGATTTCCTCACTACTATAGACATGTGATAGCCAAAGGCTCAATTACTCTCTATGTGTGTCCATAACTACAGGGTCAACTCTAAGGGGTGTGTTGTCAATATGAAAGTTACCAGGGGTGAATGATTTCCTGATGGATATGCTTATTAATTTCTTGTCATTTAGCTTTTGTCCATGGCTCTAACATCAGGTGTTTGTCTGTGTCAGTTTTTTTTCCTGGAGAATATTTGTGTCAGTGTGGGATTTAATGACAGCTGTTAATTTGCAATAATTTGCAAATGTAGTCAGCCAGAGACCATTGACATTTGTCTTGACTTCAGAGAAGTAAGTGCCAAAAAGGAGTGGTCCAAGGACAGATCCCTGAGGACTCCACTTGTGAATGACCTCTTTGTAGAGGTGGACTCCCTAATTCTAACTTCATGGGTCCTGTCTGTGAAGTAGTGGCTATCCACCAGGTGATATACAGGTTTGTACCTAACCTCTTGAGTTTGTCAACGATGTCCTAGTGGGGTATTTTGCCAAATGCCTTCACCAGGTGAAGGTAGTTAGTGTGAACCATTTTGCCCTTATCCATTGCTTTGGTGACCTTCTTAATGAAGTCCTACAGGTTGAATAGGCATATCATGCCCTTAACAAAACTAAACAGGGTTGTGTCCAGTGTCTGGAGATTTGCTATATCACTCTTGATCATTTCCATGATAATTCTTTCTATGGCTTTGGATATAAGACTATTGAGACTTATGGGTCTGTAATTTCCAGGGTCCGTAGATGGGCCACTTTTGTGCAGAGGGATGACTGTTGCTGTTCTCCATTCATGACAAAGCCTGTTTGGAGGCTACAGTTAAATGGCAATTCCAAAGGGCCTGGTAAGTCATTTCATGCTATTTAGATGGGATCCTGGGATATTGTCTGAGTACATTGCTGCAGTGTTCTTGGCCTTTGAGAGTTGGTACACCAGACCCACATGTGCTACCTGTTCAGCTTATGCACACACTGCATACATAGGTGTTTGACAACATTAATGGGATATATATCATTCATGGCAGTGTGGGTTTTTCCATAGATATATGCCATGCACACAAGGCAAGTAGTCTGTATTGACCATATTGTCACATACTGGTATAATAATGTTCCTCTTAACACCTGCAGACATTACAGTACCAGAACAGTGTGTGTGGTTACCTCATAGAATGTGGATGTATCATTATAGTTGTCTAGTGTGTGTGTATATGCAGGCTCATCTGTTATCACTCCACATCACATATGTTATATTAGTGGCATGAGATTAGTGGAGATATTATTCTGATATTGTCCATGATTGTGGTTGGCTCTTGTAATGTTTGCCATGATCCTTGGCCTCTGGCTACCTTGCTAGAGACATCTGCTGAGAGTATACTCATATTCAGGTATATCATTTTGCACAGCTTCCAAATATGCTCCCTATCCCAATTCTATCCCTGATTGATCCCTGATAGATGTCCTCTGCGTTATTCATGTAAGAGTGCTTATCGCACACAGACATCTTCCCCATTGTTGCCACCTTGTGTGACAGTCATAGACAACACATTTTCACTGTACAGTCTGTACTGTACCATATAGATATGTGCTTGGTGTTGCTGCTACAACCATCTTCCATTGACATGACCTCCTCTGCTATACATGTGGGAGTTTCACCTGTACTTTTTCCCTGTGTTCATTCCTACAATGAATCTGTGCGTCTATTCAATACACACATTTCCCCTGGGTGATCATTTTACATGGCAGTCCCATGTCCTTTTACAGATCATAACACAGCTTCAGTACAGAATGCCAGGAATGGGATATCACAATAGTTTGCACTGTGGGTACACTATCCTTGTACTGTGTTTGGACCATATACCTCACATTCTTACCTCTCAACTATCCAGATGTTTCCAGGATGTCCAAATGTTTTCCTTAAATATATGGCTTCCTGCCATATCACTGAAATGATCTCTGGACTGATATGACTCAGTTATTACATGCATTTGAGTGCATACCTCTCAACTGTCCTGATCTGTGCAAAAGTTCCAGTTTTGTCTCATATTTGTGATCTTTTCCTTTTAACATTTTTTTCTGGTAAATCACTGTCATGTTATTGCAGAGTGCAGTCAGAAAATGATGACTGACATTTGAGTTTCAAACTTCATGCTCTTCAGGAAGTACATACTAATGTATAACCTATATATTCTATCAACTTCCTAAGTTTGTCAGTGCAATATTAAAAATCTGTCCCTACTTCTGGCCCTTTATCCCCTCATTATTGTGGCTTTGCCCACATTTGTCACTCTAAGAGGCTGTGAGTGTTACTTTCGAACACATTTCTATGTGTCATCTATGCCAAATATGTCCTTACTACTGGTTATTTACCAACTCTGAGATTGCACAACAGTGGGGAAAAGTGAACATTTCCTAATGCTAACCATCTAACTCCCTTCCCTTAGAAAAACGTTCGCTGAAGTGAATGTTCAATGAATGACTGCTCGCTGGTTTGTGTTCGATAAACAGCCATTTGTTGGAATTAGTTTTTGACAAATTAATGTAGACCCACTTGACCACTTTTCCATTTCTTATATTTTTTTAACTCTCATCTTAAGTATCTTGTTCATATTGAGATATATCCTCTTGAACATGTGTGTCTAGATCCTGATATTGAACATTTCTGTGACTTTTTGAATTCAAGGTTTTACTGACGAGTGACTACAGTGAAAACATGGATCATATAAGTAAGTAGTCAAGCAATTTAAAATATAAAGTTTTTCCACAAAGGTTACAAAGACTAGAAAATAGACATTTGTATTAGGAAAAATGTATGTACTGTCATTTAAAAGCAAATGATATAGATTTATAGATGGTCACAAATATTTGCTGTTGGGTTCATGATATAAGCCATCAGATTTTTTTCACAGGGACATAGTCTCATCCAACAGTTATCATTCACTGCTGACCTATAATAGGCACTTCTTTATGTAGCTATGACATTATTACAGTAATAATAAAAATGATACAAGTTTTGCGTGACAAAAACACTTGGCAGTACACAAGTTAGGCTGGAGCTATTTCCTTTACATGAGCAACAACAAATACATGAACAACAACAAAAATACATACATACATGCATTAATAAAATTTCTCTCTCCGTGAAAATATATCAGAAAGCCCTTGCTACACAACACAAGCTATGAGCCTGTTTTAATACATTGCAGCAATATCTACTTTACTGTGTAGCACAGTTTGAAACAAAAAATACATCTAGTCATATTGCTTGATTTGATGTTGGGTTTTTGGTTTTGGTCATGTATACTGGTGTGGATTTTGTGCTTTAGGCTCACTGGTGGCTGTTCTTGCTTCTCTTGTAGGAGTGTATGTTTGTCTTTTAGTTGGGGCTTTGTGGCAACAGGGAGAGATGAAAGGGTTTCCAGTTTGTTGTTTTTGGAGACTTTTCCTGTTGTGGTTTCATTTTTTTCTTGGCTGAAACAGCTTGTGTTGGTATGGTGGGTTCATTGTCAGCCTGAAGGGTCTGGAGTTCTGCATCATGATTTTGGTCTGTTCTATAAAAAAACAGTGTGGTTTTCTGAGAGCTGCAGAGGCTTGATGCCACTGAATAATGACTTACATTTGAGTTTAACACTTCATATCCTTCAGTAAATGCAGACTACTAATACAAATTTTGTTCTTCTAGCATTTTAAGCTATAAGAACAAGGTTTAGAGTCTGCATCACTTTCTGGGTTTTTTTGCCTCCCCGTTATTTTGGGTTTTGTCCAGATTTCTTGGGGTGTGTGTGGGGAGGTAGGTTGCTGAATTAGACTTGGATGCAATGATCAATGCTGGTGAATATTTTGTTGGTGGGAGAGTGTTGTAGCTGTGTGGAGCTGTCAGTCTTCTCCTCAGCTGGTTGTCATTTTTTTTGACTGAAGACATTAGTGGAAGGGGTTACTGTGGGTTTGAATTCTTCTGAGTTACAGGAGGTTATGGCTTGGGGGTCATTGTTGGATGTGGGGTGATCACTTATTTCTGTTGTCAGTCTCCAGGTTTGGGAGTTTGCGAGGGATGGTTTTGCTGGGGGTCCAGTGCATGAACATTCCTGAAATCATCAAATTGTTTATGTCACATTCTGGAATGCTGCCTCAGTA
This sequence comes from Protopterus annectens, assembly GCF_019279795.1. Classification (NCBI taxonomy): domain Eukaryota; kingdom Metazoa; phylum Chordata; order Ceratodontiformes; family Protopteridae; genus Protopterus; species Protopterus annectens. The sequence continues at coordinate 211,721,146 of NC_056738.1, forward strand.
GCAGCATGCCCAGGACTTGTATGGAGCATTGGTGCCATCTGTGGTCCTGATTATGAAATTATGGTAGTGTTATTAGGTGAGGTTGCTAAATTGAATGGTTTTCATATACTATTTACATTGTGCAAACTAACAGTTATGTATAGTTGCCTTATTAGAAGAACATGCAATAATATAATAAATTAGTACATACATAGTAATAAATAAATAATATAATTATATAATTAAATTAACGTATGGCAGCTACTAGATCATGTTTCAGCCTTTTTGTTAATTGATTAAGAGCAAGTGTGAAGATTTTGTGTGTGTGTGTGTGTGTGTGTGTGTGTGTGTGTGTGTGTGTGTGTGTGTGTGTGTGTGTGTGTGTGTGTGTGTGTACATGTTGGGAAACATGGGCACTGATGGTTATAAGTATAGTAGGAACAGGGTTTGTGATGGCTCGTGTTTTAATTTTTCAATTCTATTTGCAGGGCCTTTATCTCTACAGGTACTGGAAGACAGGTGGCACTGGATAGCGCAAGAAGCCCAGGGTCTATTTTTTTTATTTAGAAGCCATGCAGAAGCAAGACCAATCTTCATTTAACAGGAAAAAAAACCTTGCCAGTTTCTAAGGAAGAATCCACTCCTGGGTCAACCCAGTTAAGAAGTCAAGGGATAGAATATTTGATACTGTGTTAGAGAGAAATTCTGGGGCCATGCTTGCATTATCTACTAGTCACATAAGAAAAGTTTCATGGCACAAGCCTTGCCATCTCCCTTACTAATTTAGCAGAATGGGGCTGACCCACCTATTCCCTCAAAGGAGAGCAGTTCAGCTTACCTGGACCTTAACATCACTCATTTTTTGCTCCCCATGGCTATTATAATTTCTTCAACTACTGCATCCCCAGGTTTCGTGCTATTTACGGGCATTATCATTGAACAGGATCCCAGTCAGTCATTACCTCTAATTGTGTAATTTGTAGTAATTAGGGAAGCTCACCACATCAGGGGAGGGTCAACCTGGTCATTGTATGATCAGAGATTTAAGAAACTTAAGGTCCATTGCAAAACTATCGGGTGGGAGCAAAGGCATCCAGACATTTGGCTGAGCACCATGTTAGATAAGCCTGAGATGAGATTGAATATTCCATTCCATTAGAAGCCAAGTTGATGGACAGTTTTGCGGTGCTTTTAACAATGGCAAATGTTATTTTCCAACTTGCAAGTTTACCCATTTATGCTGTTCCTGTAGTAAGGCTCATGTGGCAGTTTGATGCTGGTCTAAGTCAGGCCACTCTACATGCAGCAATTTGTCTCTTTATCATGATAATAACACAGCCTTGCTGCAGGATAACATGGTCAGGGTAAACAGCTTTTTTGTGGCAACAGATTTAATGCATTAAGTGTACAGGCTCAGCTGCAATCCTTTCCACTCATCAATTAAAGTAGATAAGTTGGTTCAATTGATGCAGATTACCCCGACACTAATTCTGCCACTCTTAATATTGAAGATTTTTAAAAAAGGTTCAAAACTGGTTCTTCAGTTCCACTGGATTCTAGGTAGCTGCAAATCTTTCATCTATCAAAGGCCATAAGGACACTGCATCAGGATTAATTGAGAGGGAAGTGTTAACAGATAGATTAATTAGCCATTTTTTGTACCCCATGACCTATTTTCAAAATTTCCCCCATAGACTTAGTCCCCCAAAAGAAAGAAAGGGAGTATAGATTGATTCACCAGCATTCTCACCCTCTGGGTTTGTCAGTTAATTTCATCTGCTTCCACTTGGGTAGGATGATTGACCCCTGCTAGGGTTTCAATTTAATAGTAAACTCTTTTTTGATATGGTGAGGCCCATGGGGTGATTGGTAGCTTGTGCTACCTTTGGAACTTATAGCATGGCCGTACATTAGTGCTGGCAGCAAAGAGCACCTCAGCAACAAGTGGTTCACTGTGTTGATTTTCTGATAGTGAGGGAAGGCAAGGAGGGGATTGCCGAGAGGATTTCAATATTCATGGACCTTTGTGCTACCCTGAGAGGGCCCTTGGTGAAGATAAGTCAGAAGAGCAGAGTCATTCTAATGAGGTCCTTCAAAGTCCCATCAAGCAAACTGGATCGACTCAAATACTCAATTTTGACATTTCTTGAGGCTCATAAGGCTCTCATATGAGACATTATGCAGCTCAATAGATTATTTAACTTTGTATGCAGAGCCATTGCTCTGGGCAGGACCTTTCTTTGTTCTATATCTAATTTGCTAAAAGGTAATAAATCCACATATTATTGGATACATATAATGAGCAGAGTCAAGGAGAACTTTCGCCTATGGTATACCTTTTCGAACCAGTTTAATGGAGTATCTCTTTGGCTATTGACTTGAATTTCATCCAGAGAACTACATCTGTTCATAGATTTGGCAGCAGGCATTGGAAAGGATGGGTATATTTGAGTTAGTTGTTCGCTGCAGAATGTCCTAAGTCCCGGTCTGCAGAAAATATGAAAACATTACCTTCCTTGAGTTTTTTCCCATCTGGATTGCTATTTTGGTGTGGAAGGACCATTTGCAAAATGTCAGGATTTCCTTTTCTTCAGACAACTTTGCAGTAGTCCATGCTGAACAAGCACTCTTCTAGGTCTAAACGGGAGCACACTGCCATTAAGCTATTAGTTTTGTTAAGTTTGCAAAATAATTTAATTTTTATAGTCCTCATGTAACAGGTCATGCCAGTGGAATAGCTGATAGTCTGTCCCATTTGCAGTTTACCAGGTTTTGCCAGTTGGCCCAGAAGGCAGAACTGCTGGAAACTTTCTTTCCTTGGGATGCATGGCTAATTGGAGAAGCATATCTGGATCACTAGTGGCAAATTCCTGGGCTCAGAGTACAAAAAGAGCTTACTCTTCATCACTCCAGACCTTTTAAGTTTTTTTTTTTAATAAATGTAATAAATGGGTTGTGAAAATTCTGATACACAGCTGTTGCAAGAGAGATTCTCCAAATATGCTTTGCATGCATTTGGCAGCCTTAGACTTTTTGACATGGTTGCTGGGGCTTAAGGATTATTTTAGTCACTGGGCGACAAGTAGAATTCTTGAAGATTTGGAAAATGCCAGTGGGACATCAAAGGATCCCAGAAAGCCAGTAGGGTGTCATGTCATGGCTGTTATAATTAGGGATCTTTTTATTTCAACCTTTGATTTTTATCCCTTTACCATTTAGGCAACTTTGTTCACATGCCTTTATGACAGGGGTGTCCATGCTAGTGAATCATTAAACCTGCTATACTGGGAAAGATGCAAGGATATTCTTTTTAAATTGGTGGGGATTTACAAGACTGAATAGTCAGGTAATGGATAGCAATTCCATCTGGACAAGTCTAGTGTTCTAGTCATTTGCCCAGTTCACTGGTTTTCCTTGTTGCACAATATAATCCTAAGGCAGAATGAGTAGTCTGTGTATTTACTTCATTGGCTGATGCCTTTTTAAAATCATAACGGTATGATAATACATTTCGGCAAAAACACGGCCCCTACTGATTACCACATCAACATCAGTTCCCTAAGCACACAACCTGTGGTGAGAGACCTGAGTACACAGGCTGACAACAATCTCACATTCGACCATCATGTAGCAGCAGTGGTCAGAAAAGCCTTTTACTCGGTTCATCTCATAAGTAAAGGGATTGCATCTAGAAAAAGGAGGTTATTACCTCTCTGTACTCCTCCTTTATTAGGCCAATAATTGAGTAAAGCTCCCTGTTTGGTATGTACCTCTCCAAACACCTGCATCAACTGGAAAAGCCAAAGAAATACCTCACAAAGAGAATCCATGAACTCCAACACCTGTCCTGTGTGGTCAGGCTCAAATCACTATCACTCTACTTGGTATTATTCAGATTGCTCAAAGGTGATCTGTGTCTCGTATACAAGGCAATCTTGGACCCTGCCCTACTAGCTCCTTGCTCCATATGCATTAGTCTAACTCCTCCCACTTTACCCAATCAAAAGGCCTAAATCTAATATGCAACATTAACAAAACCTGCTGGAGAGACAGGTTTGTCTCCCAGAGGTTGTCCCATCTCTGGAATAGGCTCCCCATACACGTCAAACAAAGTACGTAGCTGACCCTCTTCAAGTGCAACCTTGATGAGTGAATGGGAAACCACAGATTTGTCCCAGGGATTCCACCTGTGTCCCTCATTGACAGGGGTGACAGGTGCTGATTGATGTTTTGTTTATGGGGATAAACTCTTGGTTAGGCTTGTAAGGGCCCTATGGCCATTAGTCTAGTAACCTCTTATGATCCTATGATCCTATAATTTTTTGTTTACAGGAAAAGAAGCTATCTGGATCTTGGAACACTCTTTCATCCAAAGAGCAACCTTTCAAGCTTTCTCTTGACATGTTAAGCATAATGGGTCATTAGAGCATAGTCACTGGTTAGTCCAACAAATGTTTTTTCTGGGTTCCAGTTTTGAGAGGTTTGGTGCCAGTTGTCAATGCACAAAATGTCAAAATGATACCCAAGGTATTGGTTATTCATCTTAGGGAGAATTACCTAACTGCAGCCCCTTAAAAAAATCTTTAGCTAGAATGTTGTCAGTTCTTCACAGGCTTCATTTGTTGTATCCCACTCTGATGTTGTTCTGGTCTTTGATTGTGCCAATGCTACAGTGACAAGGATCCAGAAGGAAAGCAGCTATTGAAGTCTCCATGCATTTTATTAATCACAGAGTGGCTCAGATGGCCAGTCAGACTGGGTTCCACGTGATCGAAGGCTCTGGATAAACCTGATAAAGACTTTTATAGCCTTGATGGAGTACACTTAAGCAACCTAGGTTTGACTTAATCACTTTGGACATTACTTTGGCAGTGGACAAATCCTTTAAAAGGGATTCTTGCTATCCCTTATAAAGAGGAATGTCAATTAATTCTGGGTGAGAAGCCTATTGAGAAAAAGGCATGTCATCTACGCTGGTTGGTGACCACCTTGCGACTTTCTCATATTGTCTTCCTCCATGGTTGTATTTCGGCAGCCTCTCCATTGTGGTCACATTGGTTTCAATATTAAGCCTTAGCCAACACAAGTTGTCCTTGGGCTGGGAGGCAAGCCCAAAGGGTCTTTAAAAGCAGTTCAAATTTTATCCAATAAATGGTCGCAATGTCATTATGGTGTCTTCATTTACTCAGTTTAGAGGACAGCCATTCATTGTCCATTCAGAAATTGACAAACATGCTTCTGAGAGTTTATGAGAAGAAGAAGAAGAAGAAGAAGAAGAAGAAGAAGAAGCAGAAGAAGAAGAAGAAAGATGGTACTCTGCCTGGAAAAAGAATTTCAGAGTTGCATGCCATAACAGTCTAGCTTAAACTTTACCTTTGTACATTCACAGCACTGGTAGAAGGCTAATGAATTGCTGAAGAGTTATTTGCTACTACACATTTCCTAATTTCCCTAAAAATGCAAAAGATCCTCTCTTTTCTGAATATTGGAAGTCTAAAGCAGTAAAGTAGCTAAGGTGGGGGCAAGAAGGGCAACTGCCCCAGGCATAGAGTGTTGGGGAGGAGCATGATTAGCCAATCCAAATCTTTCTTTAATACAATATCAGCTTTTAAAAGCTGTTATTGCATTTATGGTTAAATTGAGTGCTGCAACACTCTGAGTGGTAAAAATTGTAGCAAGCAGTTTGCTGAGGTTTAAAAGAAAAAAAAAATATTTTGTGTTTTTTTAACTAAAATCTGATCACTGTAGCACTCTGTGCAGGTAGGGTGTAAACCGTAGCAACTGTTTGTAGATCCAAGTGTAATAAGCCAGTTTCTTACAATGTAGTGATTGGCTTATGACAGTTAAGCTAAGCTTCTGGTCTAAAGAGAATTGGTTGCAATATGTCAGCCACTAGAGAATGAGGAAGTCAGCACTTTGTGAACTCTTTCAGTGTCCATGGTTTCCATATTTTAATAATCCTACCCCTTAAATAAAACAATCAGAAACCCAGCTCCTTTAATATTTTCCAGTCTTTATGCTATTCCTGCCAACCGGCTGTTCTTTTGAATGGCACACTTTTCAAAATGCTTTGTCTTCTACTTGACCTTATCAAGTTGTGCTACTTCTAGTTAAGCTTCGGCCACTGAGTTGATATCAGGAGGGTCTGAAACATTTCCTCAAATCCCGTTAGCTGTTTAGAGTTCATCTCAGTATAATAGGTTATCTGGGAGCTTATACTGTCTAGCTCCTAACTTTAATGAATCTTCAGACTGCCTTTCTGCTTTAAAACCAGCATAATGGTCTAGGGTTCCAGGACTACCTCTAAGTGTGTTATCTGCCTAAATAGCAGCTCCAATGCCTATGGCTGTTTTTCTTTTTGAGTGATTTAGATAAAGGAGTTGGAGATTCAACTAAAAACATCTATTTAAATACATGAGTTAAAGATTCAACTAAAACAACCAGTTAACATTAGTCTATCAGCTAGACAAATGGTTGTTCATTTATAAATAATGGTTTGGGATTAGCACAAGGCTGGAGCTTCTAAACTAGGTTGTTTTCTTCTCAGCAACCTCTAGGGAAGTTCTGCCATGTGAAACTTTTTGATCCAATTTGTTTGCTCTGTCTTTTACATGTTAATCTGGAGGAAGTCCTCTGCTTCTGCCATAGTTTGAATTGATCCTTTTAAATTCTTTGTGAGTAGATGGGGATACAGTTTTCTGATATGCCTTTTGCTACTGACACATTGTCAATGAAAAGATTGGCATCGTTTTTACAGAGTGATTTACAGTTTTAATGTCTCACATTACTACAGAGTTTTGCAGAAAAATGTTTCATGTCTCATAAACCAGTATATCACATGCCCAGTTTTATAGAATCTAACTTAAACACTCTGGCAAATGTAAAACAAAAAATCTCTAGAATATTAAAGATCCAGTTATTCAGATCCAGAAAATTGACAGGGATTAATATGTTTCTGTATTTCTTGTATGCCTTGATGTTTTAAAATCTCTTACCTCAGTTTTCTGTGTCATCATTTTTTATATAATACCTCCAGTGAAAAACGGATTGTGATACTTGTTGCTGTCTTCTATCATATTGTCTTTTTACATCTCTTGATGAACTCTCTCAGTATGTTCCTTTATTTGTTATTCACAGATTATGTTCAGAGGTTTATAGGTTAATAGGCTAGCGGCCCTTACAAGCCATTTTAAGCATACCCAGTTTTCCATTTGGTGCTTGAATTAACCCATCCTGTTTGGTGTTAGATTGGCCTTACCCATTTGATGGTAAATAATTAGATATTACCCTTAGTGAGAAAAACTTGGATCATACCATGGATAATTTGAGAGGGCCCATGCATGGGATAAAGCAATTAGGGGCTGCATCCATCTATTAGTAGTACAAGGAGCAGTCCTCAGGTAAAGTTTCTGTTTCTCATCCAGAGATCCAAGTTGCTCTTGAATATGAAAATGAATTACCTTTATTTTACATAGATGAGGAGTCTGTTCCAGATTAGTGGGTATACTGAGTGAGATGCACCTGTCCCTCCAAACCACTCTGTTGATGCTGCAGAAGAGGTTTAGATCCCTAGACTGAGTACCTCTGATGCTGTTTTACTTGTTGATGTGCAGTAAATCCATCAGTATTGGGTTGGAGGATGCCTTGTGTGTCAGACACAGGTTACTTCTTACCAGTCTGCAGGATACCGAGTATAGTGGTAAAGCTTTTAGTTGGTTCATGTAAGAAATGTTGTTTAAGCCTTCTATCCTTTTAGTAAAGTATTTCTGCAGGTGTTTCAGTTGTTGCATTTGTCTGGACAGATACATGCCAAAAGGGGTATGATATTCAATGACTGTTCTAATGAGTGCTGAGTAAAGGGGAACAATGACATCCTTAGATCTAGAGACAATCCTTTTGTTTATAATGACAAAAGGACTTTCTTACAATAGACACGTCAGTCGAAAGTAGGGTCACTGTCCACATAAGTTCCCTGAATAGCTGGGTCAACTCTTGGAGGCATATTGTTAATGTGGTAGTTCCCTAGAGTAGATGACTTCCCAAAGGATACTATAATACATGCTCTGGCATTTAGTTTCAGTCCATGCTTTTGGCACCACTTACATATTTAAAACAAACGTTCCTGCAGGATGTCTAAGTCATTTGGAGATTCAATCACTGCTCCTAGCTTGCAGTCATCTGCAAACTTAGTTAAACAGTGTCTTTGATATTGGCTTTCACTTCAGAGAAGTAGATGCCAAGTAGGACAAGTTCCAGCACAGAACCCTGGGGGACTCCACTGGTGACTGGTCTCCTTGTTGAGGTAACTTCCCCTATGTTTATTTTCTGCATCTTATCTGTGAACCAATTGGTCATGCATTGGGTCTCACAGGGGGATTATTCCAAGTTTACTTAGATTTTCTACTGTTTCTGAGTATGAGTATGTTCAGATTAATTTCCTCATTTTCGAACCAATAACTTCTTCATCCAGACTAATGAGTAGTAAAATAATTTTCTCCACTTCTGCATTAGTATTTGTTTAAGTATCAATAACATACTACTTTCAAGATTTTTCTTTTTGTTAGAAAATCTTCCTATATTTGCATTGAATGGACTAGAATTCCTGTTTTGGAATGCAGTCAAGCAAACAGGTTGTACATTTAGTGGGCTCATATATGTATGTATGCTTCATGATACAACATTTTATTCCAGCTACCTCTTCCTGAAGGCTGTTCTGAGCATCTTGTGCTCATTATTGAAATAGTTTGTCCACATGATGTCACATATGTTGATATGTGAATCTGCAGTGATTGTGGCATACCTTTGTAATGGAACTTAGTAGTGGTGATATGAGTCATGTCACGAGTCTTCCCGTTCTTAAGATTCTGTAGGCTAGTGAGATGGCTGCAAGGTCTATCTGTGTGAATATCTATTCCTTCTGGTATCCCTGCACATCTGTAATAACTATCATTTGAATTTTAGACAGCGCATACTGTAAGAATGCCTTAGGTGCTACAAGATGGTGCCAGAATAAACAATGTTCCTCAGTTTGACACAATGTGCATTATTTTTTTTGTACCCTGAAGTTTGTTGTTTGTTTTTAAACACGTTTTGTCAGAATTGTATAAACTTAACTGCTTTTTTTCACAGTTTTTGAATACTTATGAAAACAAACTTATTGATATTATTATAAACTTGAACAAATATCCTGTTCAACTGCCTCCATTTCTTATGAATATATGATTTTTTATCTTTCCTCATATCTGTACTGGTGCATATGGAATATTGTTTTCAGCTCGCCTGTGAACTGTCATTCTTTTCTCTGCTTTGTTTTGCTAATAAAATCTTCAGAATTGCACAAAGTATAGGGTCGTATCAACTGTCAATAAAGTGGATAAAAAGTGCAGTTTTTACCAGAGATGCTTCTTTTTGTATTTCATGGCAGTCCACATGCTTTTCTTAATACTTTCTCATACTATTTCTTTTACATTATGCTCCTACTGGAGATGCTTCTTCCTGTTCATCAGTTTCCAAAAACGTTTCTTGCTACCTTCTCATTCTGCTTGCTTTACATGTAAGCTTTATAGCATGCGTACACTAGACATCTTTCCTCTTTGTATGCTGTTGCTACACCTTCCAGCTGTTTACTGGTTTCCTGGATTTCTGCTTACCAAATGCATTATTTTGCCATTTTAAGTTGCTACTTTAAAACAAATTCTCACAGTCTTACCAAATTTCTTCTAATCCTTTCTACACCACTCTCTGTACCATATCTAATATATACTTTTCACGCAATCAGTAAAATATTAAACTTTTCCTTCCAAGTGTTCTTTAACATCAGTTACAAAGCACTGGAAAGGACTGGTCCTTATACCAATATCTGTGAAATTTTGTTAGTTACTGTTCTTTCTTCTGAATGAAATCTATTTACAATGACCATCTGTATCCTATTGTTTGAAAGTGTTATGCTGCTGTTACCATGTGACAGTCACCTGAACCCCATTTAATGTTCTTTTATTAACCTTTCATGAGGTGCCATGTTAAATGCCTTACTAACATCTGAGTATGTGACATTCACATCTTTCTGAAGTAATGCTCTGATTACACAAAGAATTCTGTTACACAAATACAGACACTAAGGTCAGTCAGACTGCTTAATACCTTAATTAATTTAGTTTTACATAATAAGCTGAGTGGTGAAAAAATAAAATAATGAATTTTAATTATAAGCTCTTATCCAGCACAATTAGTACCTTGGCCACAAATGCTTATCCAGTTAAGTAAAATTAAAATTCATGGTTTAAGTAAAATATATTCTCTAAACTGACAACAACACTTTTATAGATTAACCAGAAAAATACAAGGTTAACCAATTAATTACAGAATTAACAACTGAAAATTTTGAAGCACATAACTCTGAAGAAAAAGAAAAAAGTGGCCCGATGTATGATTTTTTCAGTGGGATACTTCATGCCCCTACGGGAAACTAGCAGACATCTGAAAATGTACTCTTCTTTCTTCTTCAGGAAATGCTGTGTCTATTAACGATTCCTATTGATCATTTGGGTATGTTATGCCAAATTTTAACTGGTATGCGTTAGAAAAACATTATAAACATGGTTAATGACCAGGCTTGATGAACAATTGTTACAGATATTCCTATAGTGACCAAGACCCATAACCTATTTCAGTGTGCTAACCTCTTCCATATTTAACACAAGCCACACAGGCAGGTAAGACAGGAAATCACTTGATGGCTATGACATTTATTTCTACTAATTACATATAGATTATAAACATTAGATACATGATGTCCTAGCAATAACAAATGTGCAAACAGTAAAACAGGGGGAAAAAAGTGACATAAACATGACTGTCTCTCTGCATTGCTGTGTCTGCATAAAACCCAGAATATTCTAACCTGTCTGAATTTCTAAATGAAATATCTGACTGGGGTTTGGAGCTTTAACACATGTGCATTATTAAGTCAGTTAAGTACTATGGTTAATCCTTCATAATAATGCAATCAGTTTGTTTGTATTTGTTAACAGGAGAGAGCACTAATCTGCTCACACCCTTTTAAATCTCACCCCCAGTTATGGGAGAACACTGATTGATCACAGCCTTTTATAGCTCACCCCTGGTCCAGAGAGTGCACTAATCTGCTCACACCCTTTTAAAGCTCACACCAGGTCAAGGGAGAGCACTAATCTTCTCACACCCTTTTAAAGCTCACCCCTGGTCCAAGAAGAGCACTAATCTGTGCACACTCTTTTAAAGCTCACCCCTGGTTATGGGAGAGCACTAATCTGCATGCACCCTTTTAAAGCTCAGCCCCGGTCATGGGAGAGCACTAATTGCTCACACCCTTTTAAAGCTCACCCTCGGTTATGGGAGGGCACTAATCTGCACACGCCCTTTTAAATCTCACCCCCGGTTATGGGAGAACACTAATTGATCACAGCCTTTTATAGCTCACCCCTGGTCCAGAGAGTGCGCTAATCTGCTCACACCCTTTTAAAGCTCACACCAGGTCAAGGGAGAGCACTAATTGCTCACACCCTTTAAAGCTCACACCCTGTCCAGAGAGAGCACTAATATGCTCTCACCCTTTTAAAGCTTACCCCCGGTCCAGGGAGAGTACTAATCTGCTAACACCCTTTTAAAGCTCACCCCCGGTCCAGGGAGCACACTAATCTGCACACACCCTTTTAAAACTCACCCCTGGTCCAGGGAGAGCACTAATTGCACACACCCTTTAAAAGCTCACCCTTGGTCCAGGGAGAGCACTAATTGCTCATGCTCTTTTAAAGCTCACCCCTGTTATGGGAGAGCAATAATCTGCATACATCCTTTTAAATCTCACCCCCGGTTATGGGATAACACTAATTGCTCTCACCCTTTTATAGATCACCCCTGGTCCAGGGAGAGCACTAATCTGCTCACACTCTTTTAAAGCTCACCCCAGGTCCAGGGAGAGCACTAATTGGTCACACCCTTTTAAAGCTCACCCCCGGTCCAGGGAGAGCACTAATTGCACACACCCTTTTAAAGCTCACCCTCGGTCCAGGGAGAGCACTAATTGCACATACTCTTTTAAAGCTCACCCCCAGTTATGGGAGAGCATTAATTGCACACACCCTTTTAAAGCTCACTCCTGGTCCAGGGAGAGCAATAATTGCATATACCCTTTTAAAGCTCACCCCCTGGTTATGGGAGAGCACAAATAGCTCACACCCTTTTAAAGCTCACCCCTGGTCAAGGGAGAGCACTAATCTGCACACACACTTTTAAAGCTCACTGCCGGTCCAGGGAGAGCACTAATCTGCTCACATCATTTTAAAGCTCACCCCCGGTACAGGGAGAGCACTAATTGCACACACCCTTTTAAAGCTCATCCCCTGTTCAGGGAGAGCACTAATCTGCTCACAGCCTTTCAAAGCTCACTCCAGGTCCAGGTAGAGCACTAATCTGCACACTTCCTTTTAAAGCTCACCCCCAGTCCAGGGAAAACACTAATTGCACACACCCTTTTAAAGCTCACCCTTGGTCCAGGGAGAGCACTAATTGCACATACTGTTTTAAAGCTCACCCCCGGTCCAGTGAGAGCACTAATTGCGCACACCATTTTAAAGCTCACCCTCGGTCCAGGGAGAGCACTAATCTGCACACACCCTTTTTAAAGGTCACCCTCGGTCCAGGGAGAGCACTAATCTGCAAATACCCTTTTAAAGCTCATCCCTGGTCCAGGGAGAGCACTAATCTGCACACACCCTTTTAAGGCTCACCCCCAGTCCAGGGAGAGCACTAATCTGCACAAACCCTTTTAATGTTCACCCCTGGTTATGAGAGAGCACTAATTGCACACACCCTTTTAAAGCTCACCCCCAGTCCAGGGAGAGCACTAATCTGCTCCCACCCTTTTAAAGCTCACCCCCGGTCCAGGGAGAGCAGTAATTGCACACACCCTTTTAAAGCTCACCCCCCTGGTCCAATGAGAGCACTAATTACACACACACTTTTAAAGCTCACCTCTAGTCCAAGGAGAGCACTAATTGCTCACACCTTTTTAAAGCTTACCCCCGGTCCAGGGAGAGCAGTAATCTATACACACTATTTTAAAGCTCACCAGAGCATTAATCTGCTGACACCCTTTTAAAGCTCACCCCTGGTTATGCAACATGATTAGAGTCACACAGTAAGCAAATGGAGGCTGAAGGAATCACACCTTGGACTACAGGAAGTAACTTATTAACAAAAAGGATGCATCAAGTAACAAATTGCTAATCCTGCTGCTCAATACTTATTGTACAGCATCTCAGTGCATCAAATGATGTCACTGTTGTTGTTGTATTTTATATTATTGAAGCAAAATTAAATGGTTATTGTCCCTGGACTTTAAACTAACCATCAGTTCATACAGATCCCTTTGAAATTCTCAATAATCTGTCCAGACTTTCTTACTCAGAGAAATTCTGCATTAAGTATTGAGCCTGTAGGGCATTTGGGATTTATACTATTTGGTATTAAAAGCTTATTTTTCACAGTATACTTTCTATTCAAAGTATTCTTAAGTTGTCCCTTTTGTACATGTAGTTTAATGTATAAGTAGTGTATGCTTTGTGTATTCAATGAAAAATGAACATGAAACCCAAAGAATTATTACTAAACCACTGAGAAAACTGCATGATAGCCTTAAATAATCCTTGGAATATGAGCTATGATTCATCTGTACATCTGCAACAAATATTACATGTGTTGATAGCATAGGCCACTATAGACACAGTGCTTTCCAAAGAAACCCATAAAAAGGTTGGCATAACTGAGAGCCAAAGTAGCCCCTATAGCCATATGCATAAACTACAAAAATATTTTATCATAAAATTAAAACAAGTTGTTAGCTAAATAAAATTACAATAACTTTAAAAAATAACCAGGAAACCAATTTTGATTACGATGTTTAATGGAACTGTACCTGAAGTATTGTAACATGAGAAGATGTTATAGTCAAGCCAGTACTGAAATGAAAGTTTATAAACAAAATGTCTTATTTTATTCCTCCACCAGTCAGCTTATTGTGTGAAGTTATTTCTGTTATATAAGCTTGACATTTTTATTATAGAACTTTGCTACCTTTGGTTCTCTGCCCTATAGGTTTCCAGATACATTAAACTGCTTGACTGCAGCAGAGATTTTATTATTTTCTTACAAATGAGTTATGCCGATAGGTAGTAGCTTCTGTCTTGTTGTTAAGCTTATAAACAGTAACCAAACTGTCCTTTTTTGATTGTCAGAATTTTTACCATCCTTCCTTGTTGATAACAGGTTCATAGGCTCATAGGTACTTATTGATCTGTGAAAAAGCCTAGCCTTACCTTCCCATGGTAGTTTTTAGTGCTTGTATTTCACATATGGATAACTCAGAAATGGGTAGAACAAGGATCTACTGAAACATTTACATGTTGCTCCTATCCATGAGGGACAAAAGTGCTACACTGGGGCTGAATTTATGATTAGCCTACCTATTAATTTGTCCAAATTACATTTAAATGCACTAAGAAAAGTACTTTGCTTTATGTGGAGTGGAAGATGGTCCCATAGGTTCATAGGTTCATACTAGGCTATCTGCCCTGAGGCAATTATAAGCCTAACCCGATTCTGTATGGCTTACACCACCCCTTGATTTGAGTATACTGTGCCCTTTAAGGTTTAGTTTACTGTGCCTCTGTCTAATAGTGACACGGGAGTAATCCCTGGGACAAACCTACGATCCCCCATCCACCTATCGAGATTCTTCTTGAAGACATTCAGTGAGGTGCTCTGCCTCACATGAACTGGAATTCTATTCCAGAGTGAAGGGAGCCTCTGGGTTATGAACCTGTCCCTCCAGCAAGTTCTATTTATTTCTGTGCTGAGGTTCAAGTCCATCGAGCGTGTGGCTCTAAGGGATTTAGATTTACTGAGGTGGAGCATGTCCATTAATTCTGGATTTGACATAGCTTTGTATGTCAGGCATAGATCGCCTCGAAGTAGGCGGTATGCAACTGAGTAGAGCTGGAGTTTTTTTAGCCGAGCAGCATATGGCATCTGTTTGAGATCCTTGATCCTCTTGGTGAGATACTTTTGGGGTCTTTCTAATTGCTGCAGGTGTCAGGTAAGGTACACCCCAAAAGGGGCATTGTATTCTATGATGAGCCTGACGAGGGATGAATAAAGGGGCACGATTACCTCTCTTGATCTAGATGTGAAACCCTTCGTGATGAGGTGGGCTATGTAGAAGGTCTTTCTAACCACTTTGGCAATGTGGTTTTCAAAGAAGAGATTGCTATCAACTTGGGTCCCCAGGTCCCTAATAACGTTCTCTGTACTTAATGGGTTTCCGCCTATGTGGTAATTTGTGGGCACATTATTTTTGCCAAAGAGTATGACTTTACATTTTTTGGCATTTAGCTTTAGACCATGGCGCTGGCACCAGTTATCTGTCTCTGTGAGACCTTTTTGAAGGATGTTTGTGTCAGCTGGAGAGTTGATTATGGCACCCAGTTTGCAATCATCTGCGAACTTGGTGAGCCATAGTCCTCCCACGTTTGCCTGTACCTCGGAAAAGTATATACCGAACAAGAGTGGTCCCAGGACAGAACCCTGTGGGATGCCACTTGTGACTGGTTTCGAGTCTGACATGGCTCCAGTAACTCTCACTCTGTGGGTTCTGTCTTTGAGCCAGTTTGCGACCCATCTAGTGACATAGGGGTTTATATTTAAGCTGGATAGCTTATCTATGATGCCTGAGTGGGGTATTGTGTCAAATGCCTTTGCAAGGTCCAGATAGGCTGTGTGGACTACCTTCCCTTCATCTATGGCTTTGGTGACTGTTTCGAAGAAGTCCACCAGGTTCAAAAGGCAGGATCTGCCCTTGACAAAGCCGAACTGGGTAGGATCTAGTGTCTGTAGGTCCCCAATGTCTTTGTTTATGAAGTCCATGATGATCCTCTCCATAGCCTTGCAGACTAAGCTAGTCAGGCTTATGGGGCGATAGTTTCCAGGGTCCGTTGAGGCTCCACCTTTGTGGAGTGGGACCACTGTTGCTGTACGCCATTCTGTGGGCACATATCCTGTAGTGAGGCTGAGATTGTATAGCTGTTTTATTTGAGGGATTAGTTCCTCTTGGAGTTCATGTAGGACGCAACCTGGGATGCTATCTGGTCCCATGGAAGCAGTGTTTTTTGCTTTGGAGAGGGCAGCCTTCACCTGAGCATCAGAGATGTTTGGGAGGCAGCCCTCTGCTGGGATAGATACTTGCTCTTTTGGGGGGGGGGTGGAGAAGTTTGCACTGAACCTGTCTGCCAGGATATTGGCGATGTCTGTGGGTTCAGTGTATTTTTTGTCATTTAGAATCAACTCAGAACAAGTCTGGGAGTTGCATCCCAGGTTCCTAACATAACTGAAAAAATCCTTATGATTGTCTTTGGTGTCCTGTGCAATGTTTCTCTCAAAGCTGGCCTTGGAGGATTTTATGAGGGATCGTAATTTTTTGCTAGTACTGATCAGAGATGCCTTCCCTATTAGGGATTTTGCTCTATCATGTAGTAGCTTCCTCCTTCTGTTGTACAGTTTATTTATGGCAGGGGTCCACCAGACTGGACGCCTGCCTTTGGATGATTGGGTCTTGGTTTTGTTTGGGATAGCATGATCCATGCATTCCTGGAGATGTCTGTAGAATGCGTTTATATAGGATTCTGCAGTTTGGGCCGTAGTTTCCACTGGCCCTGGAGCCTTGAAGGATTCCACTTCAGTTTTGAGAAGTGAGAAGTTCGCTTTTGAGAAGTTTTTCACTGTGGTTTTCTGGGCTGGGGGTGGGGTCGGGATGTGGACATCCAGTGAGATTAATTTATGGTCTGATCTTACCAATGAGGGATATACTTCTGGTGTGGAGCATAGAGTCTCCATGTTGGTAATGATCAGGTCTAGTATGTTGTCCCCTCTTGTGGAAGTGGTGACTAGTTGTTCCATAACATTTGAGTTTATAATTTCCAGGAACCTTTGGGTTAAGGTGCTGGGGCTTGAGTAGTGCCCCCAGTCAATGTTTGGGTAGTTGAAGTCGCCCAATATAATGGCGTTCGGAGAGATCTTCATGTTCTCCAATGTTTTCAGGAAAGCTGAGTGGGATTCCTGACTTTGAGAGGGTGGTCTGTAGGATGCTATAAACTGAAAAGCAGTCTTGCCCACTGTTAGTTGCACATGGATGGTCTCCGATACTTCGTGCAATGCCACTAACCTGGAGGTGTGGATATCCTTGATAAATATGGAAACTCCCCCTCCTTTTGTGGTTTGGTCCTGGTTTTGGGGCCGAAAAGCATGATATGAGGTATAGCCTGGTAGTGCTGGGGTGCTCTCTGGAGCCTTGAACCAGGTTTCTGTCACTGCACAGATATCGATGTTCTCCATCTTGAGGTTAAGACTTTTGGCATTTAGCAGCATTACCCTTAGTTTCTTGTTCCTTGTGCTGTCTATGGGGGTGGGTTTGACTTTTGAGCCTTGCCTAAAAAAGGCACTATGGGGGTGGCAAGAGCCTTTGCCAATATCCGAAATTCCAGTGGTGACAGGTGCAAGCCATCCCTAGTGAAGCAATGTGGCTTGTCGAGCATGTCATCCCAGGCTGACAGACACTGGATCCCCTTTGAATGACACCAAAATTTTAGCCAATTGTTAAAATTGATCATTTTGTCTTTGTACTGTGGCATCATTCTAGGTGAGGGTAAGATGCTGCTCAAGGTCAGGGTCATACCAGCCTGGGCTACATGATCAGAGAGCTCCTCTATGTCTCTTTTCATGTATTCCAGGGAGGTACGTCTCAGGTCATTCACACCAGCATGTACAATGACTAAGTCATATTTGTATTTGCTTTGGAGTGACCTGAGTGCTTGCGTTATGTGGCGGATCCTAGCACCCGACAGGCAGCTCACCGTGACCTTCTCTTTATTCAGCCTGGTGAGTGGGACGTCAGTGTGTCTGACAATAGAGTCACCTATTACAAGAGTATCAGGTGTGTTATTCAGCCTTAAGGGCTGTGGCTGCTTGGCACACTGACTTTGTGGGCTATGTGTTGTGCGTGTTTTGTTTTGAGGTAGCGTTTGCTTGGATGTCGGCTTTGGAGGTCTCTGTTGCTTATGTAGATTTTTATTTAGAGCCTCCAAGTATGTTTTTGTGTATTTATGTGTTTGGTTCGCTGATGTGGTGGGACTATGTGATACTGGAATTGTGTTGTGTGAGGTTACCTTCTCCTCCTGACTGGTTACACCAGTTTTGAGATGAGAGAGCTCAGCCTCCAGTTTGGCTAAATAGTTGCATCTCTCACATATATTTGAACCTGTTTGGAGGAGGAGAGGGTTGTCCGTGTACATGAGACAGTTGTAACATTGCCTCAAAATTCCCAGATTCACCAGCTGGACTGGAGAGGAAACCACTGACTGACCTTTGGACATGCTAGAGTAATATAGGGAAACTGAATTTAAGATGGACCAATAGGGGACAGGGTAATCGTAGAGAGTATAAGAGTAAGTAGTGCTTATGGTTTAATAGTGCTAACTTGTAAGATTACTTAATTGGACCATTGAAGGACCTTAGAATGAGAATATGGTGTTTAAATTGAGAGATAGAGCAGTTCTAAGGGAAAAAGTGAAGAGCAGACTTTTTGGAGCCAGGAATAGTTTAAACCCAATTAGGCGGCGCTGCCCGCTGTTGTGCTATGCACAAAAACATGCAAAACTGCACAAAAGAGGGTTTTAAGAGAGGAAGATGAAGGAGTTTTGGAATTGACCCAAAATGGCCAATAAAACTACAGTTTCAAGTCAGTAACCACTCCCACAGGAGCAGGCAGGCTGCTCAATGTTTTTCACTGCCACTGATCAACAGAGATATTCCCTTTAGCCCAAGCAAAAAATGGCCTCACAGAAACTTACAAACAGTTCAAGAACAGCAAGCCTGTAACTGAACTTTTTTAAATCTCAGAAAAGTGGGAAAAAAGCAAGATTTTTTTGTTTTTTTGTTTTTTCAGAGATAGCAGAGGTTCACAAGTATTAACAAGTTATAACAGTGCAGTAAATGACCCCACACAAGAGTGCTAGGCCAAAGACAGATAAAATGCAAGTTTTGAGAAAAACGATTTTAAAAATAAGTGCAAACAGGAAATTCAGTAAACAGCTTTAGGTTGTGCTCTAAATAAAGTTACTAATGCATAAATCAAGTTTAACAAGCCAGAAAATGCTCAAAATAGGTGGCTATGCAGAAAAACTTAGCAAATAAACAGAGGAAAAATACTTAAAATCTCAAAAGTGGCTCCTTTCTTCTCTCAGCGTTTTCTCCTCTTGGTGGGTGCTTCACCAACAGCCAACAAGCCTGAAAAGACGCCAAAACCACGAGGCAACCAGGTTTTAAGAGAGGAAGATGAAGGAGTTTTGGAATTGACCCAAAATGGCCAATACAACTACAGTTTCAAGTCAGTAACCACTCCCACAGGGGAAATGCTTGCAGAATGAAAACACCTCATCTATAAAAGCAGCATTCTCAGTGTACATACCTGACTTTCCAATGCATTCTATTTTTCTTGAAGAAAAGATTGAGATCCTTTAAATGGGTGTTTATGCCACTAGTGGACTTGCGAATGTGTAATAGTTCTGACTGGAGGGGATCTGTTGAGGCTCTATACATGAGGCAGGAGTCACATTTTAGTAGCATGTATGCTTCTGTGAAGAGGTACAAGGCTTTCAGATGGTCGATATAGATTTAATGATTTAGGCCCTTCTTTTTCTTAGTGAAGAAGCATTGTGGTCATTTCAATCAGGACAAGTGTTTGGATAAGTACATATAGAAAGGAGCATTGTATTCAATGACTGGCATATTGGTAGCTGAGTAAATTGAAATTATTACATCCCTGGATGCAGACACCATACTTTTAGACATAAACTGTGCAATAACAAAGGGCTTCCTTACAATACTGGATACATATTGGTCAAAAGACAATTTGTTGTCAAAATAGTTTCCCAGATGCATGACTATGGAATCAGTTTTCAGGGGAGCACTGTCAATGTGATAACTATGAATGAAGTCATGCTTGCCAAAGGATATGATTATGCATCTACTGGTATTTAGTTTTAGATCAGTATTTTGATGCTAGCTATTT
Source organism: Protopterus annectens (assembly GCF_019279795.1). Classification (NCBI taxonomy): domain Eukaryota; kingdom Metazoa; phylum Chordata; order Ceratodontiformes; family Protopteridae; genus Protopterus; species Protopterus annectens. The sequence goes on from NC_056738.1 coordinate 211,741,283, forward strand.
GTTTTGGACAAGCCCGTTTGGAGAATCTGGGGAGTTTACGATGGCACCAAGTTTGGAGGATATCTACAAAATTCTACAATATAATGATCCCATTTTGCAGACAGGTATTTAGCCCCTACATGTATGACATCAAGTTTCTGTGATCCTGAGGATTTACTCTGTGTCTATCCTACCCCTGGAATCCAAGATACACTGTACCTTTCTGTTGCCTATCATGCCCGGTTCTTCCTCTCATAATTACTAAATTCCTGATGGGAAAATACCTCTCTCATCTCTGGTTACATTCCTGTTTGTCTTCAGTGAACAATCTTAATACTTTCCATAACCTCCATTAGTAGAATATTGTTTGGAGGACTCGACTGTACCAGAATGTAAGTGTCCTACACTGACACATTAGGAGTGGGATTTCTCAAGTTCTTTGCTATCATCTCACTAGGATTCAGCTATTCCTGTTTTTAGCATTCTCTGCATTTGTGACTTTCATGTTTTTGATCTACAGTTGGGAGAAGCAGTCCTCAAAGTTTATCTCCTTCCTGAGATGAGCCACCATCGACATTGGTCCAAAGAGGTGCTTGCAGAATGAAAACACCTCATCCTATAGAAAGTCTGTGGATCAGTCCATTATCCTGGTAAACAAATAAAAGTCTAATAAAACCAGGAGTGCACACCAGACTGCAGAAATTCTAAAACTTGAAAATTGTGTCATGAATCAAATGACAACTATGCAAGCCCTAAGGGGTGATCATACCTCTCGACTGTACAGATTTTTGCAGAATGTCCAGATTTTTGTGTCATATTTTTGTCCATTTCTCATAAAATTTTGGTTTTCTGGGAAATCATTGGCAAATCATTGAGGGTTAAAGTTAGAAAATAATGACAGTCATTTGAGTTTCAGACTTCATACCCTTCAGAAAATTCATGCTAATACAAAGCCTGTTGTTCTATCAATTTTCTAAGTTTGTAAGAGCAGTATATAAAATGTGTCTCCATTTTTGGGCATTTGTCCTCCCATTATTGATGGCTTTGTCCAGATTTCTTGCTCCAAGAGGTTGGGAGGTATGGGGGTGATACATAAGAAAAAGGTTGATAAACTACAATCAGCACATCATTTTATAAGCTATGCTTCATCAAAAAACAGTGTGTGTTAGTATAAAGCAAATGCTGAGTGAATATTTGTAAACAGGTTCTAAATATAGTGCAAGTATTGCATTACAAGAGTAAAACTGACTAAGCTACATATGAGAGTGACTTAATCTAAAAGCAGAAGGGCAAATTACCAGTGCCATTTTTAAGTAAGCTACTTTATGATGATTATTTCTGTTTAAAGTTAAAAAGTTTGACGTGTTATTAGTACTATCAGACAAATGAGACATCAGGAAAATGCATTTAAATGCATAGGCAGTGATAGGTAGCACTGTGTTTTTCTGTAATATACTTGATTCTTGGACAGTCAGTAAAATTTGTTCAATAATAAACTTGAAGTTTTATCTTTTATTTGGTGAAATACAGTTGTGCAGGAACACATTTCCATCTCAGATCATTAGACAAAAAAAGGAAGCAATGGTTTTACCAGAAGTTTTGCTATCTAGGATGTCATTTGATGTGTGAAGTAAAATACAGTCCCAAAGAATACATCATTATATTAGTACATGCAGCAGAGTGACAAATCTCAGTGTCAAAATTTCAGCTTATATGCTCTATGATGTGAAGAGAGAGAGAGAGAGAGAAAAAATGGCCATCAAAAACTAGACAAAATTATCTTTATTGCTTGTTCAAAACATTTTCATTCTTTCACTAAAATAGCCATTTTAGAGTAAAAAATCAGAAAATTCCTTGTGTTTTTAATAGGGTAAACATACAATCCAGTATATACTTAATCAGTTAATTACTTGTTATATTAGTGCCATGTTCATAACCTGTTATTCGGCAGTAAATATGACAGCAACATCCTTAACATTTTAATAACCTTTCATGTGGCCTTTAAAATCACATCTTGATGACGTGAATCTAATTGCTGGCATTAAATCTAAGCATGTTTTATTTACTCATTAGTTGACCTCCAGTGGTGACTTCAGACCATACTGTCTGTTTATCTCCTTGAATATTTAAATAGTTAAATTATTCAGATTCCTGTCTTTATTTAGATAATATGACAAAGCATAAATAAAACAAAATGCATCACAGTTCCATTCTGAGGAATGTTTTTTCAGTATCACTGGTGCCTGAATGCACTTATCTTTTTTGCAACCTTGTTATGTATTTTCTGATTTACTCTTTATTGTTATTCAGGTGTACTAAAATGCAGCGACACATACCTGAACCCCGGTCAGAGTATACAGTGAGAAGCAGTTTCACATGCTGATACTGTTTGTAGACCAAATTGCTAAAAATTTACAAAGTAAAGGAAACAATTGCACAAACTACATATACATGTTTAAAATCCAGCCTTATGTACAATACAGTCAGACTTGGTGTTATATAATTATTTCAGCTGTTATATTACAAAATGTTTGCATTTTCATAATTACTTGTAGTCTTATTATTATATTACATCACGTATAAATATTCATCATGAATAGTAATATATTTAGATTATTTGTAAATAGAAGATTTTTTTTTAATTAATCCATCCATCCACAACCCTTTTTTCCCATTGTTTGTATATTAGGTCAGGGTGTCACTTCAACAGTGACAATCATCTAGAGACAGTGTTAACAAGGTAGCTAGCCCTGTCACTGTTGTTCTTTCATTCCACACATGCACATATGCACTCACACCTATGGCCAACTTAGAGTGCCCAATCAGCCTGCAGCATGTCTTTAGTTTTTGAATATTCATACAAACATTTACACAATGTTTTTAGGTTCATAGGTATATACTAGGCTAATGAACACTAGGGCCTTTATAAGCCTAGCCATGCAACCCATCTCAATTCTGTCCCTATGTATCATGGGCATTTATTATGAGGGGGTATGTTAGGAAGTTTCTACAGGATATGCGGGGGTATGTTAGTTTGGGTATAGTTGCTGTTTGCCTCTGTCTGTCAGAGACATGGGGGCCAGACGAATTTCCAATTTCACATCCTATGGTCAAGGCTACACCTAAATAGAGTTAGGGACTGGAATCTGCTTCACATGGATGGGGAGCTTGTTCCAGAGCATGGGGATCATCTGAGACACATATCTCTCTTGCCAACATATCCTATTTATGTTGCAAGCAAAATTTAAGTCATTGGATCTGATAGTTCTGATGCTGTTTACTTTGCAGATATGCAAAAGGTCCATCGGAGCTGGATCTGACGATGGCTTGTATGCCAGACATAGCTTGCCTCTTAGCAACCTGTAGAAGACCAAGTATAGAGATAAGCTTTAAAGCAATCCATGTAGGACAATGTATTTATACCTTTGATACTTCTGATAAGGAACCTTTGTTGGCATTCCAGCTGTTGCATATGACTGGTCTGCTACATGCTGAAGGGGACATTATACTCGATGTTGAGTTTCATAAGGGACAAATAAAGTAGTGCTGTAATTTCCTTGGATCTGGATATCATGTCTTTACTTATAAGTTGGATGACATAGATTGATTTTCTCACTGCCTTGGCCACATGTTGATCAAAGACCAAATTACTGTCTACATATGTTCCCAGATCTCTGACTACCAGGTCAACACTTAGTGGTGACTCATTGATGGAGCTATTAGCCTGGGTAGCTGTTTTCCCAAAAGGCACTCTAATGCATTTCTTGGCATTGAATTTTAATATGTGATCTTGGCACCAGTCATTTGTCTGTGTTACACCCTCTTGTAAGATGCTTGTGTCATGGGGGGAATCTATGATAGCTCCTAATTTGCATTCATCTGTAACCTTGATCAGCCAAAGGCCTTTGACATTAGCCTTTACCTCTGAGAAGTAAATGCCAAATAGGAGCAGTAACAGTATGGAGCTCGGAGGTACCCCACTGGTGACCAGTCTCTTTGTGAATGTGATCTCTCCAATCCTGACTTACTGGGTCCTGTCTATGAGCCAGCTGGCAATCTGGTGAGTTATGTAAGGGTTTATGTCCAAGTTACTGCGTTTGTCAACCACACCCAACTGGGGTATTGAATCAAAAGACTTATCCAGGTTCAGGTAGGTAGTAGGCACAGTTCTCTCATCATCCATTGCCTAGATGATCTTCTCAAAGAAGTCCACCAGGTTTAGTAGGCATGACCTCCCCCTGACAAAGCTAAGCTGAGTTGGGTCCAATGTCTGAAGGTTACATATGTCTTTGTTCATCATTTATAATTAATTCCATGGCTTTGAATGTTAGACTAGTCAGACTAATGGGTCTGTAGCTTTTGGGGCGAGCTGATGGTCCACCCTTTGGAAGTGGAATAACCATTGCAGTCATCCATTCTTGTGGTACAAAGCCTGTTTTGAGGCTATAGTTGAAAACTGACTCAATTAGTGCTGATAGGTCATATTTCAAGCAATTTAAGAGACATCTAGGGATATTCTCACGGCCCATTGAGGCTGTGTTTTTGGCCTTAGTGAGCACCACAAGGACCTGCACCCTGTTAATAGTTGGGGGATTATGCTAGTAGGTGTTTCATGAGGTTAGGCAGAGAGGTGTGGGGGGGGGGGGCAGTGAAGTTTGAGCTGAATTTGTCAGCCAGCAGATTTGCTATATCACTGTGCTAAGTGAAGGTGACACCACTGTCTATCAGTTCGGCACACCATTGTGTGCTCCCTTTGAGGTTATGGACAAAGCTTTAGAAGGCCTTGTGGTTGCCTTTAACCTGTAAGGCTATCTTGACCTCATAACTGACCTTGTTGGACTTAATTTGTCCTCTCCTATTTAGTTTAATTAGAAAGCTCGTATCATTATGAGAGTTGTTCTTCCTGATTTAAGTCATGACTATTTTCCTTTTGTTATATCCTTATTAAGGTTAGGGTTCCACTAGAGTGGTTTGTTTTTAGAATTTGTTTTGGGCTTACTTCTAATATGTACAGCAGCTTCTATACAGCCATTTACATAGTTGTACAGGGTCTCTGTCAATAATTCTGCATAGATTGCTGTGAATTTGAGATTAGGAGGGGCAATGAATTCTGACAAACTATCACTTAATAAGATATAGCCTGCTCTGGAATAGTTCCTAATTCTTAAAGGTTTTGCTGGCGTTACTGATCTGATTTTTATTTTGAGAGACACATGTGTGTGCGTGTGTGTGTGTGTGTGTGTGGGGGGGGGCTGCAGCACTCTCCCAAACTGGTGAGTAGTAGGTGCAGTATGTTTGAACCTCTGGTGGATGTGCACACTATCTAGTCAGGGGTATTTGTGTTAATAAAGTCCAGAAATCACTGGGCCTACAACTTTGAGGTAGTATCTGTTTCCCAGTCTGTAGAGGGATAGTTAAAATCTCCCATGAATAGAGTATTTGATTTAATGGTGATTGTCTCCAGCAGGTCTAGGTATGAGCTATGGGATTCTAGGGACATAGTGGGTGACCTATAGCTTGCTAGGATGTGGTAAGGGACTTTGTCTATGGTGATTTGCACGTGGATAAATTCCATGATGTCATCCTGTTTAACCATTGTAGAGTTATGTGGTAAGGGACTTTGTCTATGGTGATTTGCATGTGGATAAATTCCATGATGTCATGCTGTTTAACCATTGTAGAGCTATGTGGTAAGGGACTTTGTCTATGGTGATTTGCACGTGGATAAATTCCATGATGTCATCCTATTTAACCATTGTAGAGTTATGCTTTTTGCTAATACAGAGCAAGACTCCTCCGCCTTCTGTCCCTGTCTGTGCAGGTGATGGTCGAAATGTGTGGAAGGCAATGAAGCCTTGTCCTGCTGGAGTACTTTCTGTGGATTAGCCCATGTCTAAGTAACTATACAGACGTCTGTATTCCTCAGAGTGAAAAGAGCTTGTTGGATGTGAAGTTTCTTGTTTAGGCTCCTAGCATTGAGCAGTAACAGCTTTAGGTTTCTTTGGGTTTTATTTGCTATGTCAGTAGGTTTGCCAATTTGGCATTGCCTGAAAAAGGCTCTGAGGGAGTGGACAATGTTTTAGCCAATATTCTGAAGCCTAGGGAAACAGGTGCAGACCATCCTTTGCAAAGCAACATGGTTTGTTAACCTGCCCTCCCACACTGCCAAATAGTGACTCCCCCTGGAAAGATGCCAGAAACTAGGCCAGTTATTGAAGTCAATCATCTCTTGTTAGTACTGTGGCATCATCCTTGGTGAAGGTAGAATGCTGCTTGTTGCAAGGCACGCACTTGCCTGAGACACATATTCAGAGGGAACAATAATGTCTTTCTTCATATAGTTCAGTAAGGTTCATCTCAGGTCATTATTGCCCACATGGACTATGATAGAATCATACTAGTGCCTGTGGTGTAGCGACTTGAGTGCATGCATAACTTGCTGGATTGTGGCTCCAGATAAGCAACTAACTGTTTTCTTTTCCTTGTTCAGTCTAGTTAGCAGAACATCTGTGTGTCATAAAGTGGAGTCCCTTTTGACAAGAGCCCTGGGTAATGTATTTGCTAGTCTTATGGGCTTTGCTCTTTGAGCTTCACTGAGTATAGGCACATGTGTGGTATTTGGTGTTGCTTTTGTTGAGCGCTTTAGAGATGGCTGAGGATAGGTGTTTATAGACTTTCAAGGTCTATGAGGTTTGGGAAGATTGCTTAATAGTGCTTAACATAAGTGGTGGACACTATGTGTGGTGAATGTAGTGTGTGTGCTCTTGACAATCTTGTCTGTATGTGAAATTTTTGCCTCCAATTAAATTGTGTATATGCATCTCTCACATACTGTTATTTGTTTCTTTAAGGATTAAATAGTTGTCTGTGAACACAAGACAATTGCTGCATTGTTCCAGGATGCTCATATATACCAAGGTGGCTATGGAGACTTTGGAAAATGCATATCCATGTTACCTGGACCTGCATTTGGGTGGGTACTGTAGGGTGTGGACTGGGTTATACACAGGTTTGCTTGGGTGGTCTCTGGATTTGGCACTAGATTAGATTAGATTGTGCTAAGATTTGACAGTAGTTCTGTTTAATGTGCAAACTAGCTGCTCTAAGCTTGTCTTTGCACAATGGCTTTGTTTTAGCCAAACTAAGTTATAGGTTTCAGTTGTAAGAGTAGTTTTATAGACACAATTTACTATCTAGGCATTTGAGTCTGTAAAGGGCAATGAAAGAGGTGAGGGAGGGTCATTGAAAGTCATATTACCATAAGGTGCATAAGCCAGAGATGTAGCCTTTTAAACTACAACAGGAAAAGGGTGTTGTTCTATATATATATATATATATATATATATATATATATATATATATATATACTTATGTGTGTGTGTTTATATATAGGTTCATAGGTGTGTACTAGGCTAATGGCCCTGGAGCCTTTACAATCCTAGTCCATAGGATTACCCTGGCATCGTGCCGCCCAACCTTAGTTCAAAGTGCCTCTGTCAAGTAGAGCCACTGGAGTGATCTCTGGAGTGAGTTTTCTATTTCCCATCCACTCATCAAGATTTCCCTTGAAGAGGCCAGTGAGGTACTCTGTCTGACATGTATGGGAAGTCTATTCCATAGCATGGGTAGTCTCTGGGTTATGAACCTGTCCCTCCAGCACATTCTGTTGATTGTGGTAATGAGGTTGAGATCTCTGGAGCATGTGGTATGGACGGATTGGGATTTCTTTAGATGTAGCATTTCTAACAGAGCTGGGTCAGACATAGCTTTGTAAGTCAAGCAGAGATCGCCACTAAGCAGGCAATATGAGACAGAGAATAGTTAGAGCTTTTTGAGTCTGTCCATATAGAACAAGTGTTTAAGGCTTAGAACCCTCTTTCTGAGGTACTTTTGCGGCCTCTCCATTTGTTGCAGTTGTCTAGTGAAGTACATGCCAAATGGTGAATTGTACTCGATGACTGGCCTAATGAGGGAAGAGTAGAGGGAGACAATGACCTCTTTTTTTCCTGGATGCAAAATCCTTAGTAATGAGATATGCCACATAGAAGGACTTTCTGACCACAGTGACAATGTGGTAGTCGAAAGAGAGGTTGCTGTCAACCTGTGTTCCCAGATCTCTTAAAACGCCTTCTGTGTTCAGTGGACTACCATTGATGTGGTAATTCATGGGAAATGGGTTTTTCCCAAAGGGGATGACGACACATTTGTTGGCATTGAACTTAAGGCCATGGTTCTGACAGCAGTCGTTGGTCTCAGTGAGGCCTTTCTGTAGGATGTCAATATCACTTGGGGAGTTAATAATAGCTCCCAACTTGCAATTGTCTGTGAACTTTGTCAGCCAGAGTCCCTTCATGTTGGCCTGGACTTCAGAGAAGTATATACCAAACAGGAGAGGACCCAGGACTGAAACCTGTGGGACTCCACTTGTGACTGGTCGGCCGTCTGACTTGGAGTCAGCTACTTTCACACTGTGGGTTCTATCTGTAATCAAGTTTGCAACCCACCTAGTGATATAGGGGTTGATGCCTAGCTTACTGAGTTTTTCTATGATTCCTGATTAGGGAATGGTATCAAAGGCCTTGGCCAGATCAAGGTAGGCTGTGTGAACCCTTCATCTGCAGCTCTGGTGACTGACTCAAAGAAGTCGACCAAGTTGAGCAGGCATGATCTACCCTTCACAAAACCAAACTGTGTGGGATCCAGTGTTTCGAGAATCCCTATATCCTTGTTTATTAGGTCCATGATGATGCATTCCATAGCTTTGCATATCAGACTCGTTAGGCTAATGGGGTGATAGCTCCCAGGGTCTGTAGCCAGTCCTCCTTTGTGGAGAAGGATGACTGCAGCAGTGTGCCATTTGGTAGGGGCAAAGCCTGAGGTAAGGCTGTGATTGAACAGGGCACACAGGTGAGGTGCCAGTTCACTCTGTAGTTCAGAACACAGCCAGGGATATTGTCAGGTCCCATAGATGCTGTATTCTTGGCCTTGGACAGTGCTGTTTTAACCTGTACAGCAGTAATTCTGGGTGCCTGGCAATCTACTGTTAATGTGATAGGTCCTTTGAGAGGGGAGTGAGGGGTAAAGTTGGCACTGAATCTGTCAGCCAGTATATTGGCAATATATGTTGGCTCGGTATGGGAGGTAAACCACCAGCGACCAGCAAAAAACGATAGTGAACACGCAGTAATGAAGAAATAATGATTATTTATTTATAATTCCTTCAAATCCAGACCGGTTTCGGCTATTCAGCCTTTATCAATGAATACAATAAAGTTTTTTTTAATGAAATGAAGCAGCCTGCATTTATACTTGTCTCTGATTACCTGGAAGCAATATTACAGCACCACCCAGTGGCTGGAGTAACAAAGTGCATGTTCCATTCTTGATTAAAGCATATGACCAGTGACATAAAAATGCCAGAGGTGTAGATATTAAGTCATATTTTTAAAGATAAAAATCAAAGCTCTGGAAGTAAGCCATTATATGACATACATATTACAAGGTAATAGACCAATACCATAGTCACTATTTGTGAATGCATATCATAGTGTAAAAAGCAGAAAATATATACCACTAGTATATATATATTTTGAAGGGTGATAACCACAAGTTCAAAAGAACTGAATAATAATGAACCAAGTACTGATCATATAATATATTACAAAATAAGGCAAAAAGAGTATAGTGGCCTCATTCTCAGCTATATTATAGATTATAATAAATTGAAATAATATGCTTGTAGATAATACAAGTTCAACATTGTAATTGTACAATACTCAATGTTTAACGCCAACATACCAGATACGAAACCAAACCATACATATACATATTCGTATCCTGAACAATTTTTTATCATGCTTTATAGAGTATAATATGAGCGTTGGTAGGCCTAACCACCATTGAATGGTTCGTACTAATTCTTGATCTATATGAATGTTTATTGTTGTAACCATGATTATGAAATCCTCCAGTGTTCAGTGAAACTCACAGATGGTCATTCAGACCTGGGGGGAATAAACATCCAAGGTTGGTTATCCAATATTGTTCCTTGTGGTTTAAAATGGTGTGCCAACCCTGTTGGCTGTTCCTATCTCCCTGAATTTTGTCAATGATCATGAACATAAACTGGGCATTGGGATGTTGTATCGTGTGTCTGTATAAAACATTTGTTTCTTTTTTGTTCCTCATGTCACTACAATGTTCTGTCATCCTTATTCTAAGAGATCTAGAGGTTTGACCAACATAAAAAACTTTACAAAGTAAATAACCCATGTACTGCTGTAATTACCAAACACCCTGGTTTTAAATACCCGATTGGTGTTGGCACTGGTGAATTCCTTTAGTGTACTAACTTGTAAACAAGAGCAGCAGTGACCACATGGAAAAGTACCAATTAGTTTATCACCACTGATAGTGGTCTGATGATATATCGCACCTCCCCCTTCTCTGTTTTTGTAATGTGAAAATAGCCCTCCCAAATTCTTGCCTCTTCTGTATGACATTTGACATTGAGGGCCTAGTATTGACCTTAAAATGTCATTAGCCAAAAGAATTTTCCAGTTGCAATTAAGTATATCCCTGACAATAGGTTGGTTCCTGCCATATGTGGTGACAAATCTCAAGATAGAATCCCGATGAGCATGCTCTGATTTTTTGTATTGTAACAATGTTCTCCTGTCTATGGTTTTGCTCCATGAACTAGCTTGATATATATCTATGTCTCTATATCCTCTGTCCTGAAATCTATGGTATAAATCAAGTCTGGCATGTTCAAATTCATCATGAGATGAACAAATGCGTCTGATACGCATAAATTGAGACTCAGGGATGTTGCGGATGGTGTGGTTTGGGTGCATACTGGAGGCGTGTAACAAGGTATTGTATTGAGGGTATTTTCTAAATGTTTTGGTACTTAGAGTATCATCTGCATTACGGTAAACAGTAACATCCAAAAAATCTATGGTACTCCTGATACATGTAACCGTAAACTCAATACCCCAAATGTTGCCATTCAGGTACTCCATAAATTCCTTTAGATATGCTTCATCCGTCTTCCACACCATCCAGCAATCATCCAAATATCGTCACCAGATATCGATTTCCACCATGTAAATATTGTGTGATTTGTCATATATCATACATTCTTCAAAATAGGCCATGAATAAGTCAGCATAAATGGGTGTAAAGGAAGCTCCCATTGCTGTCCCTTGTAGCTGCCAAAAGCATTCTCCATGGAAATAAAAGACATTTTTGTTTAATACATGTTCCGCCATGCAGACAAATAAGGTGTTGAAGCCCGGAGGATATAAGTTTGTTCTCTCAAGCCAGTATTGCAGGGATTGTAATCCCGTCCAGTGTGGAATACTTGTGTATAAAGATTTAACATCCAACGTGCACATTAACCAGTCTGGTTCTAGCTGTGTATCCTCCAAAATTTGTAAAACGTGTGTGGTGTCCTGTAGTCAGGCCCTAACTGATGTTAAAAGGGGTTTGAGATACTGTGTTAGAAATGCTGATAGTGGTTCCATCAAGGACCCTATCCCTGATACAATGGGTCTACTTGGGGGTTTTGAAATGGACTTATGTATTTTTGGGAGAAGATACAAAATTTGTTTCTGTGGGTCTTTTACAGTAAGATGTTTAACAGTATTTTTTGTTAGGATACCCTCATCCTCAGCTAGTTTCAGAAAAGAGTCTATTTCTTTTTTAAAAACCCCAGTCGGGTCAATGTCCATTTGCATATAACATCTAGTATCAGCTAACTGTCTTTTCCCCTCATCAAGGTATTCCCCAATGTTCATAACCACCACGGCACCACCCTTGTCTGCAGGTAGAATGGCAATGTCGCGATTATGCTTTAATTCCTCCAAGGCTGCCTTTTCCATGGGTGACATATTCTGGCCCAGAATGTATGATTCATTATGATGAAAATGTAAATCCCTGAGAACAGATTGTTGGAAAATAGAGACATGCTTGTTCATGGGCGGTTGAAAGTCTGATTTCAAAAATTTGAAATCAAGTGATCTTTGGGAGGTGTTGTCTGAAAAGAATAATTTCAAATTCAGGTTACGACAGAAAGACAAAACATCCTTAACAATGCTATATTCATTAATAAAAAAACTAGGAATAAAACCAAGTCCTTTATTAAGTAGAAAGAAGAGAATAAATGTGAGAAATGTGTATGGAGCCTTGTGCCAGGACTGCCCGGCTTTTTATGTCGGGAAGACCGAGCGGAAATTAAGATCTCACATTTGCGAACATTGTTATGACATCAAAAAGAAAAAGTTGACAAATGCTCTATACCGCCATATTCAGGAATTCCCTACACACAGTTTTAAATTTATAGTACTTGAACAGGTTATGAAAAATAGTAAGGGTGGTACTTGGCAACTCTGTTTGGAAGAAAATGAGCTGTTTTGGATTCTCTGCCTTAAAGCGGTTGGTTGGCCAGGATTAAATGAGCTTGCATCCATCGGATGTATTTTAAAATTAAAGGCTTTAGTAAGATAACAGGTGAGGGCATAACCTGGTTGTTTTATTAATTTTAATTTTATCAGCCTCTATGCCTTCAACGTTTTTAATGTGATATTATGGTTACATATGCCTGCATATTTTCATAGATTTCTCTTGTCTTTTGTGTGTGATTTACTGATGTGTCTTTAAATGTTAATTGAATTCATGATGTCAGATCCTGTGGTTTCTTTTTAAAAATGGTTTTTGACCTGTTGTACCTTGTCTGAGGAAGTTTTGATATTTGTCAAGACGAAAGTGCTAACTATTTATTAAACTGAAGGTACCTTGCTCCTTGCTTTGGTGTAATTTTCATTTTTAAAGTGTTTGTCTTCAGTGGTGTACAATCCATGTAGAGTCTGTATCAGTGTCCGAAATTCCACATACAGGAGTCTACATGGACGGAAGATGTAAAAGTCCACAAATATGGACATAACTCCCCAGAAAATATTAGATCACATACATATATGTGCAAAAGGTACATTGTGGATGTCTGGAAAAGGAAGGGAATATGTAAAATAATTTTTTTTATATATATATATATATATATATATATATATTTATATATATATATATATATATATATATATGTGTGTGTGTGTGTGTGTATATATATATATATACACACACACACACACACACACACACACACACACACACACATATATATATATATATATATATATATATATATATATATATATATCCGTATTATATGCATAAATTTATATATGTATATATCTGTGTGTAAGTCTATTGCCTGACATACCCTGATTCTGGTGATTAAAGCTGCACTATGACACATATAGAATGTTGGTCAAAGGAGCAAAAGTTAGGGATCAACAGTAGGTAATGTAGTCACTTACAGCCCCCTGTGCCTGCTGGATTTCACCACACATACATCAACAAGTGAAAAGTTGTGTAATGTATAATGCTGTGTACCATGTATTGACAGGGTAAATTGTTTTTGGCTACAGGCTTTCCCACTGAAATGCAAACAGACACATATGGCCAAAATGGCTATTGGTGCCACATAGCTAGGATAAAAAAAACTGTTGTCTGACTGCTAGGCAACAAGATGCAGATGACAGTAAGAGGCAATTTCACTCTGAATGCCACACAAGCTGTTCAGCACAGGCCTTGTGTATGTCTTCTACAAGTAGTTTGACTGCAGTCATTTAAAAAGAAGACTTAAGCCATGGCATACGCATTAAGTATGGTGATCTGTACTTTGTAGGACTATTTCGGCAGGGGCTCTAATCTCACTCCAGCCCACTTGGTGTGTTTGTGTGCCTATGTGGATCCCCCACTGATTTACAAACTGCAATGGGTATGCATGTTTTGGCCCTTGCAATTGATGCAGACCTCCAAACTCCTGTCTTACAGAAGGCCTGCTGATGTCATCTACCATAAGACTACCAGCAGCCACCTTAATGTCAGATTTAAACTATGGTATGTGAGTTAAGTACTGTGATTTGTAGTGTGTACGACTAGGGAGGTAGAGATTCTAATCTCACTCCAGCCCACTTGCTGTGTTTGTGCGTGTATGTGCATTTCCCTACAAAACAAATATGGTTACCACACTGACTTAGAAACAGACAGGATTTTGCACTACTTTGGGTGTAGCAGGTGATGCAGGCCTCAAAATTCTTGTCCTGCACAAGGCCTGCTTATTTCATCTAGCATAAGAGTACCTAAAGAGATATTAAGGTCAGACTGGAGTGTGATGAGTACATTCCATACTATGATCTGTAGTGTGTAACACTAGATAGGTAGGGCTTCTAATATCATTGTAGCCAAGATGGAGTATGTGCTGTGTAGTATCTTGTAAACATTAATTGGTAGTGATATCATTCTCACTGTAGCCAAGTTGGTGTGTGTGGATATCAGTCAGAGCATTTTACATCAGCCTATGGGATCATAGGATCATTAGACTTCACTAGGCTAGTGGCCCTAGGGCCCTTATAATCCTAGACAAGTTCTAGCCTTATTTACATGATCAGCACCAATTGTCCCTATCCAAGGGGGACACTGGAAGAACCCCCCTGGTGAACTTATGGTCATCCATCCAATCATACAGCTTGTATCTGAAGAGGGCCAATCAGGTGCGCTGTTTGACATTAAGTGGGAGTCTGTTCGAAAGGTTTATTAAACCCTGGTAGACATATCTTTCCCTCCAGCATGTTTTTTGATGTCACATTTCAAGTAAAGGTCCTTACAGCAAGTAATCTGTGTACCATCTGATTTATGGATATGCTGCATTACCAGTAAAGCCGGGTCACAGTTTTCCCCTTATGCAAGGCAGAGATCACCTATGAGTAGTCTGTATGGCACAGACTAAAGTTATAGTTATTTCAGATTATCTCCATAGGACAGATGCTGGAGGCTTGAATTTCCCTTGTAAGGAACCTCTGTGGTCTTTGCAATTGCCACTGGTGCTTGGAAACATACATAACAAAATGACCATTGCACTCACATATTGGCCTGATGAGGGGAGAGTACATGGAGGTTATAACTACTTCATATTCAGGTGACAGTGCCCTCAGTTATGACATGAGCAAGATATAATGCCCTTCTTACCACTATGGAGACATGGTGATCTAAGGTAAGGTAGATGTAAACTTGTGTGCAGGTCTGTGTGCCCAGGTCTCTCACTTCCGAGTATGTACTTAAGGTGTTGCTATTGATGTGTTAAGTAGCAGGGACATTGCTGGTACTAAAAGAAATGATGCTACATATATCTGCATGGAGTTTAATGCCATGATTTTGTCAACAATCATTTGGTCATGTATGACCTTCTTTCAGAATGTTAACATAATTTGGAGAGTCTATGACCACTCCCAGTTTGCAAACATCAGCAAAACCTGTAAGCCACAGGCATTCACTTTGTGTTTGTACATTAGATAAATGGATTCCAAACCTTAGTGGACCCAGGACTGAAGCCTGATGAACAGCACTGGTTACAGCTCTGCTACTGGAGATGGATACCCCTATTCTGACTATATGAGTGCTATCGATGAGCCAGTTAGTGACCCCTCTAATAGTGTTACTGTTGATGGCTAGTTGGGTGAGTTTGTCAATGCTGGCTGAGTGGGGGATAGTGTCAAATGACTTGGCTGAGTCCAGGTGGTTGTATGCACAGATGTCTCCTCATCCAGGTCATTGGTGACTGCCTCATAGATGTCCAACAGTTTTAGCAGGCATGGCCTCCCTATCACAGATCCAAATAGTATAGGGTCAAGTGTTTTTAGATTGCCTATATCTTTGTTGATATAGTCCATGATGAGTTGCCCCATGGCTAATAGGTCTATAGCTCCCGTGGTCAGTGGATGCACCACCTCTGTGCAAGGGGATAACAGTGGCTGATTTCCAGTCAGCTGGGATGCAGTAGGTGGTTACACTATGATTGCAAAGAGTTTCCAATGGCATTGGTAATCTGTGATGAATACCATGTAGGACACATTCTGGGATGTTAGCAGGTGCAATAGATGCTGTGTTTGTCACCTTAGAGAGGCCATTTAGTACCTGCTTCATAGAGATACAAGGTATAGGACAGGTTGCAGGGATGGCATGGTGTACGTGTGGTGGGGGAGTGCAGATGTCACAGAGCCTGTTGGCCAACAGGTTTGCTATGTCTACAGGCTCATTATATGTGTATAATTATGTACAAGTTTTGCAACAATGTGGGCCTTTCCTTTTACATTACACATGTAATTAAACAATGCCTTGTGGTTGTACTTTGTGAAGGAGCTAATTTTGCC
Organism: Protopterus annectens; assembly: GCF_019279795.1. Lineage (NCBI taxonomy): Eukaryota > Metazoa > Chordata > Ceratodontiformes > Protopteridae > Protopterus > Protopterus annectens. Next base: position 211,757,533 of record NC_056738.1, read on the forward strand.
CAATACTTTGTTTTACAGGACTTCACAACAACACTTATTTGCTTGTTTAACCTGAGGAGGGAATGCCCCCATTATAGGGGGATCCCTTCTTCCTAATGTGAGACACCAATGTCTATCTCTTATTGTAAATCCTGCTAATGGCAGTTGTCCAGCAGGCAGGCTTGCTGTGCCATGAGGAGCTTGTTTGCCTCTGTCAGGTACAGGTGAGTCAGTGCAGTTGTACAGGTGCTTGTGTAAAGTATTAGTGTAAAGGTCGGCATAGTTGCCTGTTCCATCTGAGGAGGGTGGTGCAGTTAAGATATTTATACCATCCAATAGAAGGTTATAATCTGCTTTGTTGAACTTTATTAGCTTATATGCTGCAAGGGGGAGTGTCAGGTGAGATACTTACTTTGAATGAGACCAATGTGTGGTCAGACTTCATCTGGGAGGACCTCACAGTGGTGGATCTACAGTGTTTACCCATATTGGTAAGCACCTGATCCAGTATGTTGTCTCACTTTGTGTGGATGTCAACCCACTGGTCCAGGGCATTCTAGTTAAGGAAGTCGACTAACCTCTGGGTGAGTGAGTTTGAGCATGAATAATCTACCCAGTTGGTGGGTAGTTAAAGTCAACCAAAACCATCTTGTTTTGATGCATCTTGACAGACTCAAGTAGATGATCTGTTTAAGCACAGTGATTGTCCTGATTCATGGAGTTGCTCCTGTAGCTGGCAATAGCTTGATTAGGTGTCCTACAAGCAGTCAATATCACCTGCAGTTTCTCCAGGGAATCATACTGGCTAACCAGTCTAGGTGTGTATCTATTCTTAATGAATATGGACACACCACCTCCATTATTTTGCATGCTTTAAGTTTGAGGTCTGAATGTGTGGAAGGAGGTGTAGCCTGGTATGGCTGTGGTGCTTTCCATAGTCTGGACCCAGGTGTCTGTGACTGCACAAATGTCTGCAACTTCCAAGGTTGGGACAGCTTCCACTGAGTGGAGTTTAGTGATGACATTCCTAGTGTTTAGCAGCATAACTGTGATGTTGCTTGTAGATGGAGTTTATTCATTGGAAAGTTTTTCCTTGTGACACCACCTAAAAGGCGGTCTATGGGGTAGCAACAGCTTTTACTATTTGTCAAAATACCAAGGGTGACAGTTGAAGACCATCTCTGGCAAAGCACTGAGGTCTGTTGAGCTGGTAATCCCAGGCTGACAGATAGTGGATCCCCTTACATTAACACCACACACTACAGCAATTATTGACGTCAGTCATTTTCCACATGTATGGAGCCATCATCCTAGGTGATGGTAAAATGCAGCTCAATGCCAAGGGCATACCTGCCTGAGGCACATAGTCTGTCAGCCCAGTCCTGTCTCTGCATACAGTCCAGAGAGGTATGTCTCAAGTCATACACACCAACAGGAACTATGACATAGTCATAAGGGTATCTGACATTGACAGACTTGAGTGCATGTGTGATATGGCATATCCTGGCACCTCACAGAAAGCTGACCATGACCTTTCCCTTATGTAGCCTGGTAAGAAGCACATCTATGTGTCTCATGATGTAATCACCTATAAGTAATATGTTTGATTTTGTGTTATGCCTTAGGTGTTTCACTGGTGAGACAGTGGTGCATGAGCTATTATGTGTACTGTGTTCTGCAGATGTATGATTATGTGTAGCAAGCTTGCATTTGGGTTTCTGAGGTGTCTGGTGTTTACTTATGTGTCTGGTAAAGACCTCCACACATGTAGATTTGTGTGATGTGGGTTTGGATAGGGGAGGATGTCCTCCTTCTAGGCATTTACTTCTCTGCAGTCATGGCCACTATCATTGGCCTCTGACTGACTAAATTTGCAGAAGACTGCACATTAGGAGCTCTCGTTGTATCCCACAGTGATGCAACAGATATCCAGGATGGGCTGACACAGACATTCAGTTGTTGTCAGAGCCAAGGACTAACAGTAAATGCCAAGGAATGCACAATGCTATCCCTTGGGAAGTCATACACCCCTGGTAACTAATGTATTGACTGCACACCTCCAGCAGTTGACCAGTAGTCAGGGACTTACAGACACATAGATAGTGATCTAGCCTCTGACTATCATAGGTTGGTAATATTTGGGGATAAATTCTATGTTGCACAACCTATAAACAAAGGTATGGCGTAAATCCAAGACAGCCATTGTTCCACTGTATTCGGCATTTATCACACCTACCATTAAGTGCAATGCCGCCTTTGGTATGTAACTAACCAGGCATATCTGAAAATGTCACATCCACAGAGGTCCCAAAATAAACCGATACACAGTGTACATAACATGTCCTATGCAGACCATGTCAAGCCCATAACTGCGCATTTTGTCTCCGACATACATTGGAGGGGAGGTGTATGCTTGCCATGCAGGGAGGTGTCAAACCCCACTGTGTACCTCCTGCATATCCAAGAAAGGTCTAGCATGAGAATTATCTCTCCCACACACTTACATCTTGACTGTGGTATAAACAGGACATGTTGGACAAACAGGTATGTAGCCCAGACACTGCACCCAGTATGCAACAGGCTCCCAATGCATGTGAAGCACAGTTCCACTCTAATGCAAATCATGTGCAAGTTACAACACGGGATGAGGAAACACGACAATTATAACTGCTTTAGGACAAATGTTTCTAATGGATACAAGGAAACTGTAGATGGTTCATTTTGCACACCCCATCTTGTCCATGTGTCAACTCCCAAAACCCTGCTTACACTTATCAAAGGTATCAGATTTTGTCAGAGTTTGAGAATGCATGGCTAGGATGAAAGATGCCTTTTTTTTAGCCTATTATACACATATGAACCCATAGAGCAATGAGACTATATTGTTTTACCTTTCTGATGGGATTTTTCTTCTGTGCTGTCATTCCATCCTGTACTCTGACATTGTTGGGTTTATTGTACATGTGAACCCACAGGTGTGTCCTACACAATCCTGAAAGTGAAATACAAACAGTGCCATGAGACACCTTTCATTGTGTGACCACACAGCCATTATAACAGCATCCAGTGTAATGTACACTACATAATGTGGTTTACACATTACAAATGGCAGCATTCAAACTGTGTGACTGACCAGTACAAGTAGCATGTCAAAGGCAACAATGGATGAAACAAATACATATTTATTTAGGTAGTCACCCTATGCATCAGTCACATAGCATAATTTCCCTGCATCAATGACAATGATGACAGGGATGTGGCACAGGTATCATCACTTGCAGAGGGTTCTGTGTGGGGGTGCAGGAGGCCTAGGCTGACCCAATAGGTTGGCAAGCATGTGTGTGAGGCAGAAAGGGGAGTAGGCAAGTCGGACCATGTAAATGTGGCGCGTGTCTGTGTGTGTGTGTGTGTGTGTGTGTGTGTGTGTGTGTGTGTGTGTGTGTGTGTGTGTGTGTGTAGGTGAACGGAGTGTGACAGTGGTATGTGAGTGTTTGCAAGAACACAGCCAAGCTCAGTGCTAGCCCTACCTGAATGTGTGTTGGACAGCTTTGAGCCTTGTATGACAGAGCTGACAGTTCATCATCTCCACCCCCGAACATGAGAACTGGTTCTGGCAGGAGTTGCACTGGCACCTCCATGCCCAAGGTCAGATGCTGGGCTACTACCTAAGGGTGACTGCTATCTGCTGCGACCGTGTCCTCCACTGGACTGCCCAGGACCATGAACCTACGGCCTGCCACATTTTGATGTAGACAGCACACTCCAGTCTGGAGCACTGGATGCACTGCCACTACAGGAACATGACTGTACATGGCCACGTGGACTCTCAGCATATGTAGTTACTGACCTACATTCATGAGTTCAATGCTCAACTCCAGTCAGACGTTCCATCATAGACAGTGTGCGTTCCAAGGCAGATAGTGTCTTTCCACTGCATCAGTCAACCAATCCAGGGTATTAGCAACGTGGTGGAGGCAGTCATGGATGTCAGACTGTGCTGCATCCATAACCTTGAGCATTCATCTGGAGTTCCTTTAGGAATGTGGTTGTGCCTCCATGATGGCCCTAAACATACGCCGAGTGAAAAGTGATGAGACACCTGCAACAACTGGTGGAGGGACAGCAGGCCTCCTATGAGCACCCCTATCAATCTGCCTCTGTGGTACCTCAACAGCTGTTTGGCTATGACCAATGCCAACACTCACTGCAGCCACAGTAGCCACACTTCCCTGTTCAATGTCCTCACCTTCTGACTGTCCAATATCTGTGGCCTCAGGGGACTGGGTATGCATAGGCATGTTGACTGTGTACGGTCATAATGAGAGCAAATAAGGGATGGAAACCTCTGTGACAGATTCAGTCCCTGCAACCCCCAGCTGTGCCTCACTTTGGCCAACATTATCATCAGAGTCTGAAGAGACACTGACTTCAGGTTGTAAAAGGGACAAAGACCGACCTCCCAGGTCACCTGTGATATAAAGAGGAAAGCATCACATTAATACCTGCACTACTATGATCTGCAGTCCTATGTTTCAATATATGTTAAGCTGTATACACTGCTGTCACTAGTACAGACTTGTACAACTCACAAACTGAGATAGTAGGACATGAGATCATTAATTTCTAACCCAAACTGGTAAGTTTTCAATCTAACAACTCTTTAAACTGAACTCTCATGAGCCGTACATAAATTATGTACACTGCTGACATTCTGCAGAACTCTGCACAGTTTACAGGTATGGCCATCTGAAAAGCCCTGTCAATACTGTGAAATCAATCACTGTGGTCACACCTACAAGGCCTAGGTATAACCCTATCTCTACATTTCTCAGTCATGCAGACAGTTCATCAATCCAGCCTGCAGTCCCAGGATGACACTTTAGCTAATACCTTGAGGTAAATCTACATCTGTGACAAAAATGTTTTGTGCTTACCAGTGGCAGGGGCATATCCTCTTCCTGTTCCTGATGGTCCTGAAAATCATTTGAGGTAGACAGCACCACAGGTTACAGTATAACACTGGTAATACATCCAAATATCCTCCATTTACAGTAGCTGCTTTGTTAACAGGCATGTGGGTTACAATCTCTGCATGAGCTTAAAACTGCAGGTAACCTAGTTCCCCCCAGTCCATTAAACACCTGACACTTATGTAAAACTATGTACACCCTGACACGTTAAATGCTACAGTATTCCGATACTGATTCAACTAAACATACCTGGATGCTCCTGTTGGCTGGAAATGGTGGCACCCACATCTATGACATATGGTGTGATGGAAGCCTAGGACCTGTCCTGTGTTGCAAGGTTCACTAGGAATTTCTCAGTGGCTGACAGAGGTTGTTCCACTGCAGGATCACTACAAATGACCTGATAATCCCTGGCCACATCCACTGCCTGTCTACGTGCCAAGTGGATCATGTCTGTGGCAGAGTGTTGCACCTGCTCATATGTGCAATTCTGATGGCCCACAGCATTTATATTATGGAACTGTTCATCCAACAAGGCTTGTTGCTCTTGCCTATTTTCCCTCCCTCTGGACAGCAAGACTTGGTAGTGTTGTCTTAATGCTTCAATGATGAGGTTGTTTTCTGCCTCAGTGAAAGGTGTGTGATGTCGCGTTATCACCTGAAATACAAAGTATTGAGAACACATGTCAGATCACATAGGTGAGTGTACAGTATGTACAGATACAGCAATTAAGGAAGGGTATCAGTATTTCCCACTTGATTGTACATCTCATATGCAACAATGTGCCAGTCATACAAAGTGTGTGGAAGCAACTAGGATAGTGGCAATAGAGACCTATACCAGCTTGTGTTATGATGGATACTCATATATGATCAGGCACCCAACAGAGGAGTCCACTTGCAGTGTGGCCCATAGCAGGAAAGCCCCCCATGACATATATATATATATAGATGTATATATATATATATATATATATATATATATATATATATATATATATATATATATACATATATATTAATATATATATATATGTATATATATATATATACTACAATGTCAAAAAAATAGCTGTGTTGTATTACAACTACCAACAAAGGCAGTATCCAGGAGACCTGTGTCCCTAATTAACAGACAGCATTAAACCCTTGCTGTAGTCTACATCTTCTGTAGGTGTTACACAGCTGCAGATCAATGGCATGTCACCTGTACAGTTCTAAGAAAGGCTTACTGATGTAATCCCCATTCCCACTGATTATATTAAGACATATACATCATGTTGAAAACAAAATGGTTACATACCTGATGGAATACAATACTCCTCTTTTGAAAGACACATATATATATGTGTTGTGACAACTAGTTCACCATAGTAAGTTACTTTCATACACAATGTTTTCCCTAGCTAGGGGTTTGCCTTTTTAAGATGGTTCTCATTAGCAGATGATTGCCTCTGAAGAAATATGTGGTTCAGGAACGTTAACTGAAGAATGTACAGGTAATCTGCAGTATAATCAGGCAATCCCATGCAACTATTGAAGGAGATATAAGGCCTCAATGTAGAATCCATCCCCTTTCTCATATGATGAGGTGGAAATACTGGGGTAGAGATACTACATCAGCACAGAGAGGATGTTTGTAGCAGATACTTATTACATGCACATGTGTGTGCTACAGGTTGCAGCTGATGCTGCTGGTGCAGGCAATAAGCATAGTGAGAGAGGCTGCAGAATATGGAAAACATTAACACTTATTAGTAACAGTGTGACCAGTGGCAGCCTTGTTGTACAGCCAGAGCCTGATTGGGGGAACCCATCCCACAGGAAATTAAGGTATGTGTTTAGCCATAGGTATCATTAACAGACTAAAATGCAACATGTTTATTGTGTCCTTGAACAAGGTAGGAGGTACATTTACCAGTATGTCAACCATTTGGACAACTGCCAAGCCATGCATTATGTTATGGTAGTCTTCTGGAACGTGTGTGCTGGCAACCTATGTTGCTAGCATGACCTCCATATGTGAATGTTACTTGTGCAGCTGTGCTTATCTGTAATATGACTAGCAAATGATTGTGTGCTGCAGTCTGATATTACTGGGCCTCCTTTAAAATCACATAATTAAATCCTCTGTGAATGCATAGTAATGCATGACCTGACACTTTATGCACTTTCTAGTGTTGTGATAGGAACATGTTAGCTATGTTCCTATGTACAGTCTTTTGACTTCCATCATTGAAAAGCAGACAGTCCATCTGAAATGTTTCGGGTAGATAAGTAGGTGATGAGACAGTCATTCATATTGGAATTCACAATGGTAATGTACACATACATGTATATGAAATGCTAGGCACCACTGGATTTGAACCCAGGACCATGTGTACCAAAAAGTAATGTTTTCAAAGCATTTAACTGACTAAGCTACCGAGTCACTGTTGTAGCAGCTGTATTTTTCAGTATATAATTGCACACTTACAAGCTGTTGCCTCATAGGTTCATAGGTTCATACTAGGCTATCTGCCCTAGGGCATTTATAAGCCTAGCCAGAGTATGTTTGGCTTTCGCCACCTATTTTAAATGAATTTTGCTATGCCCTTTTTCGAGGTTAGTATACCGTGCCTCTGTCTAACAGTGACACAGAAGTGATACCCAGGGTAAATCTACGATCTCCCATCCACTCATCAAGATTCCTCTTGAAGAGAGTCAATGAGGGACTCTGCCTAACCTGGACTGGGATTTTATTCCAGAGTGAAGGGAGCCTCTGGGTTATGAATCTGTCCCTCCAGCATGTCCTATTTATTTCAGTGCTGAGGTTCAAGTCTCTCAGTGTAGCTCAATGGGATTTGGATTTTTTGAGGTGCAGCATGTCCCTTAATTCCGGGTTGGACATGGCCTTATACGTCAGGCACAGGTCACCTCTGAGCAGGCGGTATGCCACTGAGTAGAGCTGGAGTTTCTTTAACCGGGCAGCATATGGCATCTGTTTGAGCCCTTTGAGCCTCTTGGTGAAGTACTTTTGGGGTCTTTCCAGTTGCTGCAGGTGTTTGGTAAGGTACATCCCAAAAGGGGCATTGTACTCGATTATGGGCCTGATGAGGGATGACTAAAGAGGCACGATGACCTCCTCTAATCTAGATGTGAATCCCTTCATGATTAGGTGGGCTATATAAAATGTTTTTCTAACCACTTTGGCCACGTGGTTGTCAAATGAGAGATTGCTATCAACTTGGGTCCCTAGGTCCCTAATTACTTCTTCTGTACTTAATGGATTACCACCTATGTGGTAATTTGTGGGCACTTTGTTTTTGCCAAAGGGGATGACTATACACTTTTTGGTGTTTAGCTTGAGGCCATGGCTCTGGCACCAGTTGTCTGTTTCTATGAGGCCCTTTTGGAGGATGCTTGTGTTGGCTGGAGAGTCGATTATGGCACCCAGTTTGCAGTCATCTGCGAACTTGGTCAGCCACAGTCCTTCTGTGTTGGCCTGTACCTCCGAGAAATATATACCAAACAAGAGAGGTCCCAGGACTGAGCCTTGTGGGACGCCACTTGTAACTGGTTTGGAGTCTGACATGGCTCCAGCAATTCTAACCATGTGTGTTCTGTCCTTGAGCCAGTTTGCAACCCATCTAGTGACATAGGGGTTTATATTTAAGCTGGTGAGCTTATCTATAATGCCCAAGTGGGGTATTGTATCGAAGGCTTTTGCCTTTTTTTTTTCATGTATGGCCTTTACTGGGATATGTTTCTCCACCAGGATTCCAGTTAAACACCTATTTTTCCACTAATGTTTAAGGAGGGGTATTTTTAAATATTGCAGATATAATTGCACAGTTACCTGCTGTTAGAGACCTCACTTACATCTATTATTATGTGTCTGAATTCACAGTGATGTATTCCTATACCAATGTTCAAGTTACATTCCCATTTTTCTATTACTCTTTTATCAAATTTACGCAACACAGTGCTATCCACAACATTGCTTAAACATGCTTTATGATGGAAAGGTGGCAGTTATTATGTTTTGCTTAAAAGACCTGTGCTAATTAACAGCTATGTGGCTTGGCAGGGTGATGCACTGGTCTGCAGGTGTGATGATCCTGGGTTTTAAATAGGGCACTGGTGTACTTTTTGAATGAGATTAATATTTTTATACAAACATATATCAATATAGCACCATTTAGCTGAGCTAGCGTAGAAATGAAAAACTGGGAGATAGGACAGTGGTGAAATGGGTGCAAGCAAGGGGAAAAACATAGAGAAAGGCAGGTAGCTATGTGCAGAAAGGGTGTAGGAAAGAACCATAGATATCCATTTCTTGTACAGCAACAACTGAGCACTTTAGCAGATGCTTTTAGTTGAATTTGGACTGTCACCCCCAGAGAGAAAGAAGTGTGTTGTCAAGCCAATTGGACCAAATTAAGTGTGTCCAGTGGACACATGCAAAATGGAAAGCTATGTATGGGACAATATTTTTTTGAAGGCACAGGTGCTCATTTTTTTTTTTTTTTTTTTTAAGTGAGAGTGAAATGTTGGGAAAGGGACATAGGTATGTGTGGGGGAGGTAAGTTGGGTAGGCGAGGAAGATTTTGCAGGCAGACAAGACAGTCAAGACAGCAGACATGGTGTGTGATTAAAGGGGGGGGGTGAACACCTTGGTTGGAGAGGGTGTTGTGGAATCCCAGTCCCATGGATGTCAGACATGGTAGCAGTGTGACTGAAAACATTGCAAAACTGGACATTTACCTTCCATACATGGATGAATTACAGTATGGTCATAAGATCTGAAATGCTTGCAGATCTGTCGGAGAGGGAACATGCACTGAAGTCCTCACCCATGGGACTGTCAGCATTGTACCTTCACTGCCCCTGTGGAGGCAGTGGTTGATGCTGGCATGTGGGGTGAGGCTGCCCCACCAGAATGGACAGCATGCTCTCCATGTGGCATAGGAGTGCACTGAGAGTTTGGTGCAGCAGCCTATGCACCATGCCTGGCAGTTCCTCATGGGTGACATAATCACGCCATCCATTTCCACTCCCAGAGTGGGAACCAACCCCAGCCTGTGGGGCAGAACTAATAAATGCCCCAGAGGTTGTGCAGGGGCAGCATAGGGGGCACCACCAGGCTATGACCCAGATGTGCTGGGCCCTGGTGCCACGGCCAGAGGAGCCAAGGTAGGTGGATCACCTTGCAACCAACCTACCTTGTCACACTGTAGTAAATTAAATATAAACATAAGGTAAAAATAAACATAACCAAATAAATGTTAGTATTAACATAATAGAAGATAATAATGATTAATTAAAAGAAATAGAAAGGAATATAATGAGGAATACAAGACTAAATAATGTAAATGAAAGTATTTTAACTGCAAAGCAATATTAAATTATGCATAAGACCAACATAAGAGGTAGTTACAAATAATATATTAATAGTTACAAATAATATATTAATATCAAATCATAATAATAATATATAATTAATAAATTAAAGAAGAGAAGGGGTGGTATGAGAGAGAGAGAGAAGAAAATATTAGTAACTTTGCAGGTAATATTACCACACAGATTACTACCACATACTTCTACATATGTCAGATTTCAGTTGTGAGTACAGTGACTGAAAATATTGTAGTGAATAAGTTGCACGTGCATAGCTCTCAACCTGTTAGCATGGGGCATTATGGGCCAAGCCCTACCAAATGGTGATACAAAGGCACAACTACAGGAAACATTTTTACATAGTATGCTCATACATTAGTAGCAAGCTGCTCTGATAATGGATTTGCCAACAAAGTGCATTCCAAGTAATGTCATGTGTCTGCTAATCAAGGACCAGACATATGGGGCAGTAGTCATTACATTCTGCAAAAATCATGATCGTTGAGAGGTATGTTCATGTACACAAATTACACAAAACAGCTGGCCATTTCTCAGTTGGCTGCCATAAGATTAGAACCCACAAGCAGTGACTACAGGATTAATGTGCACTTTATTTGAATATAATGAATTCTCAAAACACCATCTCCTTTAATACTTATATTGCAACATTGTGTGTGAAATCATATATTTACACACATGCATAACTGTGTGTGATATCAGATTGGAAACCAAATGCAGTGACCACATGAATAATGAGCACTTTATTTGAAAACATTAGTTATCAAAGCACCATCTCCTTTTACACTGTAAGGCTTAATGTCACATGAAATCTGGCAGTTACACACATGTATGGCTGTGGAGGATGTCTGTTAACCTAACGATATACACTGTTCATTTATTGAATGCCATCTATAGCATATTTCAGGGGAAATCATCAGAACTGACGTTTGACACTTAATTTGGGTATTGCCCTACATTTATTTCTGAATTTTTTGCTGCATTATTAGTTAATATGTAACAGTTGACTGGTGTCAGACAAGAACACACATGCCATAAATATAGGAATAGTAAACATTTTATTTGAAAACATTACCTGTCAAAGCACCATCACCCATTAAAATGTATTGATTAATGTTGCTTCAACTCTGGCATGTAGCCCACGGATTGCTGTGAAGGTCTTCTGTTAACTAACCCATATACTCTGTTCATTTACTGAGTGAAACCTACAACATATTTCAGACAATGAGGCGACCAGAACCGTGACTCTTAATCTGGGTAAACCCCTATGTTAACGATGTTTGGAAGCTATACTACACAGTACTGTATGCTTACTTGCTTTAACTTGATTTACCATTTCAGGTAGGCAGTAATACATTAATAAAGATGTAATATGTCCCAAGTATATAATACCTGACTGTTAAGACTGCAAACTCTGTAAGTAATTTATTGTATAATTACTTTATGCATTGAGTTATTACTTTGATGTTTTCCTACTTACCACATGATTGCCTCATCCTGGTCAGGTGCCCTGCATAGGACTAGACATTGTGAGCCCTCTCTTCTGCAGCTGTAGTAAGAAAAGCAAACCATTATGCATACCAGTTTTGCACAGATTCAGGTTCTATATTTCTAAATTACTGACAAACATACATATCTTTGGTGCTTGCCCAACCCTAGCTTCTTGGACCAGGTGTCTAGGGTTCCTCTCTTCCTACATCTCAGGTTGTCATAATGGCGACAACACTGGTCACCAGTGCAGGGGATATCAGTAGCACTGTTTAGTTCCCTGGCCCACTGATCCCAGGCCTCAGACTTGTACTCTGAGCCCTGGTAGTTGCCCGGCAGCAGCCAAGGTTCATAATTCTTAACCAGGAGTCCAACAAAAACTCAGGACTCCTGCACTCCCCACTTCTGTGTATGAAAGCACACTCCTTCACCAACAGCACCAGGCATATCCACAGCCAAGTTAGGACTCCAATGAATGATGTGAAATTCCTGCCTATTGGCGTTTAAATAGGCTGCATTCCCGGCCTTGCATGTCATGCTGTAACTTTCAAAAAAGCTCTGTGCCGCTTAGCATCGCACAAACTTGCACAAACCATGTGTAAGCACAGCTTAGCAATGCACATATGGGAATAGACCATTGACCATGTTTAAGCGCTGCTTAGCATTACACAGTTTTTCCAAATGTAACAATTTTTTAATTTTAAACTAAACCGGTGTTTCAGTCACCTGACACATTTTCACAGCAATAAATGTAAAAAGTATGACTGCTCAGGACTTGAACCTGGAACCTACTACACTGGAGGATATGACTCAACCTAGCTAGCTACTGAGATAGTAAAGGGAGCTCATATATTGTCACATATACTACAAATGTGCCTATATGCATAGCACAGCTTGGCTAAATTGGTTTTCATGTTGCTAAGCACCACAGAACTACAACAATTGAATACATCTGTTTGCTATTTTTAGATGTTTAGAGGATGTCTGCTGCATATATAAGCACAGCTAAGCATAGCTAAGCAACATGCCACACCGCACAAACAAGCACATGAAACAAAATTAAAATTGAATGCATCCAGTTTCTATTTTTAGATGTCTAGCAGATGTCTACTGTTTATGTCAGCAATGCTAAGCATAGCTGCACAATGCACCACACCATGCAAACAAGCACATCCACATAAAAAAATAAAAATTGCAGTTACATAAAGTAATATCTGTTGTTCACCTTTTGGTCCAGGTTAACAGGCCTAAAGGTATTGTGCTGTGCATACCAACTGTCCAGAAGTTTTCTGGACAGTTCACAAGTATGGCACTGCCTCTACAGTGTTGCTGACATGGATTCAAAATCCATGTTACTGTGCTGTCCATTAGCAGAGTGCCATAATTGATATGTATGGCTTGCTGCCCAGGAGGAACCATGGCTGTGTACATGGGTAAATTCCATGTAGGCTTTTCATGGAGCCTATGTGGATTTTATTGAATCTTGGGGCATGTCTATTACTGCAAAAGAAAACATATAACATTTTTTTCACTTCATTTTATGCTTCGCCAAAGTGTTTTGTCATCCTGATTTTTTATAGCCAGCCTGTGTTCATTTATATTTTCAATGTTCTAATTGCATTTCCAACACAAAAACATTCACATGAATCACAGGTGTAAGATAGACTTCTTTTTTTGTCTTACAGGTATATTGACCTTTTGCAAAAATCTATCCATCTATATGTTTTAAAATTTCACTGTGACCGCTATGAATTAACCTGCAGTTCTTACAATCCTTACACAGAGATATGCCAAAAGGGTCTAAAAAAGTGTGAACTATTGATTTAGGCCTTTGAAACAAATCCTTTGCATTTTGAGTTTTTTATACACAAATTCTGGAGAATTTCCAATGATGTCCAATAAATCTTTATTACCACTAATGATTTTCCATTTATCACTAAGGATAGACTTCATATCTCATAAATCTAGGCTAATATGAATTGGAAACGGTCTATAATAAGATTCATGTGCAGATACATGCTCACAAACTTTAGATCCAACTTTCAAAATGGGCAGAAACAAAACTGTTGATTTACTTCAAATGTATTCTGCTCATACCTGTCAACCTCTTAGCAGGAGAATATAGACAAACCAAGAAAATGGGGGGACAAATCCCCAAAAAATAGAGACAACATTTAAATATTGCTCTCATAAACTTTGAAAGTTGGTACAATAAAAGGTATTGTGCTGTCATGCATTTTTCTAAAGGGTATGAAGTCTGAAACCCAAATGGCTGTCTTTTTTTTAAGAGAATTCAATCATTGATTTGCCATAAAAAATCCAGAAAAAACACAAATTTTATGAGGAACAGACCAAAAATATGAGGCAAAAATATGGACACTCTGTGAAAACCTGGACAGTTGAGAGGTATGCTTCTGTTACAACCTATGTCCCACCTGCAAACCAAAAAGGTAATTCCCTCCACTTGCCAAAACAAAATGTACTTACAATGTCTTCTTTCCTTCTTCCTTGCTCCATAAACTCTATAAAGTTTGTACTGCTAACTCTTCTCTCCTATCAACTGTAATAACTATCATATAATATGAAAAGATGTAATAACTTTCTCAGTCACCCATGTACTAAAATGATATGATCTAGTCATTCCTCTGAAGATAAATATCCAATTTATGCCACTTTCTATTCAGAATATTTACAACTGGAACCTGCATCACTTCCAGGCCTACAATGAAATCTCACATTTCATCGCACACACTGTTGTGCAAACTACTTGTAAATATGAATGTAGTCCCTTATGGGCCAATATATGTTATGTTTTGCAATTTCTTTACTAAAACTGGATCCAAGCTTGATGCTGTAAACATATGTTAAATACGGTTGCCTTATTGCATGATATGATTCCTGTACGTTTTCTTAGCAGAAAGGCTTTAAATATTGTGCTGAATTTTGTTAGCTTACTGCAGAGCTTTTTCTCCCAGGTCTCCACTGGAAATGGGTGTACAAGCCAGTTGAACATTCCTAGTAAACAAATGCTAATAAATAAATTAATAAATAAACAGCACACTTCTGTGCACATCTCTGCATTGCACACATGCTAAAACTAGGTTTGCATCTTTATTGCAATTGGTGTTTGTTACTCCATTAAGTGTATACCATTTTGACTTAACAGAAAACACGGGCAAAACTCTTACCTTCCTCCTCTTAATTTTAGTTTCCTACTGATTTTCTTGCAAGCTTGAATACAGAGGGGGAATCATAAAGCTTACCACAATGTGTAGACTATGTCTACACTCAGTCTAATCTTTCTGAGTGAGTAGACGGCACAAAAAATGTAGTACAGATGTTCTTAAATACAGATGGTGCACACTTAGTGTAGGTGGTCATGAATCAGAGTGCTATGTAAGTAAATACAAAGTCATTATGTCTCTCTGGCTATTTATCATCTTGGTAGGTTTAATGCCTATTATCAAAGTAAGCCTCTAGCCCTGTACTTTTATCACATAAATATAACAGATGACAATGAGACTATGCCACCTCTTTGGTGAAAAAACATATACTCAGAATGGTGGACGTATTATGTGTAACCTTTGTATGTCTGAGGTTCAAAATTCATGCTACAGTAACATAGCCCTAAGGGAACTTGACAGAATAAGCAAAAACACCGGAGAATTTCCGCCAACCAAAACAAATAATCCAAAATCCAAGGCAAAAAGAACGGAGATCACAACCAGAGATAGTAGAATACTATCAAAAGTGAACTTTTGATATTATACCATGACCCCCCATTAATATTCCAAAACGTGCACGCTGATTGGCCAGCGTGCACGTTGTAAATCGACTTATACTAATGGCAAAAGGTCCGGTCACCCGGACTTTTTCCATTAGTATAAGTCTCTTTTAAAACACTGTCTCGCTATGTTAAAAGAGTTTAACATAGAGACACAGGTTTAAAAAAAGCAACGGAGATTTCCGTTGCTTTTTTAAAGCTGTCTCACTATGTTAAACTCTTTTAACATAGCGACAGTGTAAAAAGCAACGGAGATCTTGCTTTCTCCGTTGCTTTTAAACCTGTCTCGCTATGTTAAATGGGTTTAACATAGCGAGACAGTTTTAAAATAAGCAACGGAGATTCCGTTGCTTATTTTAAAGCTGTCTCGCTATGTTAAACCCATTTAACATAGCAAGACAGGTTTAAAAAAAAAAAGCAATGGAGAACGCAAGATCTCCGTTGCTTTTTACTGTTTCGCTATGTTAAATGGGTTTAACATAGCGAGACAGCTTTAAAATAAGCACCGGACATCTCTGTTGCTTATTTTAAAGCTGTCTCGCTATGTTAAACCAATTTAACATAGCAAAACAGTAAAAAGCAATGGAGATCTTGCTTTCTCCGTTGCTTTTGGCCACAGCTCTGATGTACTGTGTAGGCATGCGCAGTACATCAGAACTGCCCCGGATACCAGACAGCTGCGGAAGGGCAGCAAAGAGGCATTATACAATGCCATTATTTAAGAAAAGTAATTATTTCTTTTCTTAAATAATGTCATAGTATAATAGCAATAACCGCCTGGTGTGGTAATGCGGATTTACCCACGGTTGTAACCGTGGGTAAATCCCGCATTACCCACACCCAGGCATGGGTAATTGCTATAGCATTCTACTATCTCTGGTTGTGATCTCCGTTCTTTTCGCCTTGGATTTTGGGTAACTTGTCAGAATAATGACAGCAACAGTGAGTGAAATGAAAAATTTGAAAAAAAAAAAACTGGCAGGTGCATCTTAATGGAATACAATGTTTTTGGTGTCTCAATCAATGCGGCAACTGGCACTATGTTTGTAAAAGTTAGCCATCCAATTATTAATACTGAAGTAGTATATGAAAGATAATTCATGAGGTAATATATATATATATATATATATATATATATATATATATATATATATATATATATATATATATATATATATATACATATATATATATATCTATATATCTATATATATATATATATATATATATATATATATATATATATACATGTGTGTGTAAATATATATATATGTATATATACGCACCGACACACACGCACACACAAAATCTATTTATCCCCCCCGCACGTGCGCTCTCTCTCTCTCTATATGTATATATATATATATATATATATATATATATATATATATATATAGGGTCTATATTAGAACCGCAAAGGTCTTATTCAGCGAATACGTAATCATCAACACCTATTACGCAAACCAACTGCGAAATTCAAAATCTCAAACCATCATAGCTGTCCAACCCCACCGCACGCTACATACTACCTACCCAAACAAAATAAATAAACCACATACATACACTAACCAAAACCCTACTTCTAACCCTACACTAAACCTTACATACATTGCTATCTATGCACTTACCTTAACCCGGACCCTAACTCTAAGGTCCGTAACTATCGCACACTAACCTTACGGAGCTATAATCAAACAAAATAAATAACCCACACACATGCACTTAACAAAACCCTACTTCTAACCCTACACTAAACCTTACATACATTACTATCTATGCACTTACCTTAACCCGCACCCTAATTCTAAGGTCCGTAACTATCGCACACTTACCATATACTGCAGAAGGGCCAACCATGATGATTTAACATTTCAGATTTCACGCTTCAGGATGATCTGTGTTTCCATGGTTTGACGTATACGTGTCGACGTTTCCATATTCGGGCAAATGGATCTTCGTGATTTTAATATGGGACCTATGTGTGTGTATATATATATATATATATATATATATATATATATATATATATATATATATATATTTCTTGATTAGATACTTCCTTGCATGGAGACAGTTTGGAGGGGGTTCATGAATAGAGTCAAGTGGATCTCAAGCTTAAACTCTGTGTGAAATGCTCTGGTGTGACAGTGAAGGATAACAAAATTCAAAAAATAACTATCTTCCTAGGGGAAGAGGTGTGAATAGGACTTAACAACTATGTGTGAGTCTAGGAAGTCTTTAGAAAGGAAGATAAGAGACCCAAAGCTCTCAGGGTTAGTAGTAAGACAAGCTGAAAATATAAACTAGTGTGAAGATGTTTGTGAATGCAAATTCTCAGAGTCAGGGAGGGGAAGGGAGTGAGATAGGGCAGACTTAAGGAAGAGTCATTTAAATCATTTTCACCTGTCTATTTCAATAAAGAGAAGAGCTTCCTCAGATCTCTTTATGCTAATATGCTCCAAAGTGGCAGTTGATAAAATCAGCCATACACATTATACTATGAACAGTTCAACTTGGCATTAAATTAATCCTAAGACAAGAAATGTAAGTAAAAGAGTTGCTATGGAACTAAGAATAAAACCAAAGGATAAAAAAAAAAAAATATATATATATATATATATATATATATATATATATATATATATATATATATATATATATATATATATATATGTGTGTGTGTGTGTGTGTGTCTGTGTATATATATATATATATATATATATATATTTATATGTGTGTATGTATATATATATATATATATATCTAGCGATATATATATATATATATATCTAGCGATATATATATATATATATATATATATATATATATATATATTTAGAGACAGATAGATGTGAGTGTGTGCGCAAGTGGATTTGTGTGTGTTTTGCTATGCTACTGCTTCAAGAAGAGTTATACAAGATGGCTAGATGAATTATGGTTTGATATTTGACATATGATCATTAAAGAAATAAAAAAAATATATAGAGGTGCTTGAGCAACCATAGCATTCCTTAAAGTGTGAATAAAGACACTCCCTGGGATTCAGAAACAGATATCACAGCACTGAAGGCAAAATTGCACAATGAGTGGTGGCACACACACACACACACACACACACACACACACACACACACACACACACACACACACACACACACTCACACATGGGTAATTCGGAGAGACACGCACTGCGCAACTGCTCTTGGCTGCCAAATACTGCAGCCAGCATACTATGCAAATGATCATGTAATACATGGAAATGAGCAAAATTATTAAAATGAGGGTTGTGATTAATACAAATTAAGGTAAGCAATAAGGTTTCATAATTCAAAAGCATATACATTTGGTAGAATGAGAAGCAACTGCTGGAAGTAAAATCCTGGGGCTGAGAGGGAGAGATCACAAAGTACCTCACCAAGAGGATCGTGGACCTCAAACAGATGCCCTATGCTGCTTGACTAAAGAAACTCCAGCTTTACTCAGTTGCTTACCGCCTACTCAGAGGCGATCTCTGCCTGATATACAAGGCCATGTCTAACCAGAATTGATGGACATGCTCCACCTCAAGAAAGCCAAATCCATTAGAGCTACACACTCCATAGATTTAAACCTCAGCACAACAATAAATAGGACATGCTGGAGGGATAGATTCATATCCCAGAGGCTTCCCTCACTCTGGAATTGAATCCCAGTTCATGTTAGGCAGAGCCCCTCGCTGACTCTCTTCAAGAGAAATCTTGATGAGTGGATGGGAAGTCGTAAGTTTACTCCTGGGATCACTTCTATGGCCCTGCTGGACAGAGGCTTGGGAATCTAGTCTAAAAGGGTGGCGAAAGCCAACACATTCTGGCTAGGCTTATAAATGCCCTAGGGCAGATAGCCTAGTACCTACCTATAAACCTATATATATATATTTGGGGTATCTGCTACTTTAACATATGTGTATATGCATGAGGTTGTTCTTACAGCTGGTTGACAAAGAGATCTGCACTGTGTCTTAGGGCTCCCCTGAGTCATCTGTCTATCCATGTATAAAGTTCCATGGCCTCCATGACATAAAAAGTGGATCACTGCTATGGGGACAGCACTGTGCAGGAGCTGGTTTAGATGTGTCAACATTAAAGGCAGGATCATGAGATGTGTAAAGTATCTATCCCTGTTGAAACCAAGGTATGTGTACCTTTGAAAATATTGGCTACAGGGACTTTCCTGCAACCAATGGTGGGACATTTTGGGTATATCCAGGCATCTAACTCAAAAATACTCCACTTTCTTAATAACAGGCCACAGATGGAGATGCTGACAGCAGTAAACTCCTGGAGTAGAGAGAGAAAGGGAGAAAATGCAAAAACATGTCTGTAGTAACTGGTGCTTTAACAAGTATGTATATGCAGGAGGCTGATCTTATGCTGGTAGTCATAAGATGTGCAGTGTGGCTCATGGCTCCTCTGAGTCGTCCATCCATCTGTCCATCCATGCTTAATGTTCCATACCTTCCACGACACTTAAAATATTGTGCCATTATTGTGGGGATAGCACTATGCAGGAGTTGGTTGATATGTGTCTCCCTCAAATGCAGGACCATTGACTGTGTGGACATGTGTCTCCCTCAAATGCAGGACTATTGTCTGTGTGGAGTACCCATCCTTGTGGACACGAAGCTATGGGTAGCTTTGGGAATATTGCCTGGAAGGATGTTCCAGCAACCAGTGGGGAGATGGTGGGTGTATCCCAGGTATCTAACTTAAGAATACTCCACCAGTTTCTCAATATCATACTACAGCATGTGGAGGAGCAGATGTGGTTCTCATGCAAGATGGAGGTGGGAAGCTCACCCTGCAGCCATTTTATGAAAGGGCCCAGTTTCTTGAAGTACTAGGAGCCATTATGTGCACCCATATTGCCATAGAGGCCCCACCAAGGGGAGGGACAATGATATGTTAACAGTAAGGGATACCACTCCATCAACTGCTAGGTAGTCTGCAATACAAAGGATATCATTATCATATACAATGCATCACTGGGCCAACCAAGCAATGCCTGCAATTCCCACATTTGGCACACATGCAATTTATATCAGTGATTTGTGAAAATTGATTTTCCACAAGGCCATCTTAGGGATGCATGCCCTTTAACCATGCTGTATGACACCAATATGAATTCCACAGACTGTGGCAGAGAGTGCATACACCACCAACCCGTTACTGACCCGAAACATTGTCAAACAAGTATTTGGACTGATGAAGGTCCACTTCCACTCTCTGAATGTCTCTGTTGATGCCCTACATTACGAACCCAAAACATGCAGTAAAATATTTGCTATGCATGCAAAATTACACAACATGTTGGTACTCAAACATATAGGGCAGTAGCAAGGCCTTTGGGAAGAGAGCATCGAGGGAACAGAGGCAGAGACAGAGCCTATTGACAAGCTAATGGACGAGCCAGCCCATAGAAGTGATCATGTGAGGCAGAGGAGGGTGCAGTATGCTGTGGCACTAGCTAAGAGACAGCATCTCATTCAGAATTATTGGCCAGATTGAGAATAACAAGGATTGATGCAATGATTCAACTATATTCTGCCATACTATGCATGCACTGGCTAATGTTACTCAGCTGACAGAGTACTGAGAGTAGTGTACAGATGTCAACATGTGCTTAGGTAGGGAGGGTCACAGTGACAAGTGTCATTGATAGGCATGGTATCTTTGAGGGGATGGGGGATGAGTTTATGTTGTGGGTGAATGTGTGTCTGTTCTTTGGGTGAGTATGAGGAATCAGAAAGACTTTTCAGAGAGTGTCCGACATGGTGTAACTGGGCAGAGGTGAACGGTGCAGATGTGTGTGTGTGTGTGTGTGTGTATGTGTGTGTGTGTGTGTGTGTGTGTGTGTGTGTGTGTGTGTGTGTGTGTGTGTGTGCATGCATGTGTGCGTGTGTGTGTGTGTGTGTGTGTGTGTGTGTGTGTGTGTGTGTGTGTGTGTGTGCGTGTGTGTGTATACATAGACAAGATGCAGCACTGTGCTCCAGCATAAGATGTAGCATTGTGCTGGGGTCAGATGGACAAGTCTAAGGCACCCACAGGAAACGTGCTCAGAATGTTTATATTCTTGTCTACTGGGATGACTTCTCTGAGGAGTGTCACTAGTCTGAGCTGCAACATAGACACAGGATGGAGAGCTCTGATAGCATGAATGGTGTAATGTACTATGGATGGTCTCAGCACAAACACCCCATCCATATCTGTATCCACACTGTCCTGCAATGCCCTCAGCACTGGATAAAGGTATGAAAGTGCTGGTGCTATGGGACTTAGAGTATGTTTTAACCTTCTCACATGTGTCTTCCTCACCACAGGTGGAGGAGGATGTGTCATAAGAATAGTGCTGGTCACAATGAGTGGTCACACAGGGACATATGCAGCATACAGACGCCTTATGCTAGCTTTTTAAATTTTCTGCATAAATGGACCAGGCCCTCCCACAAGTCAGCACTAGATTCTTCCTGTCCCTGTATAATGACTCTGCACATACACTGACTGGTGACCATACAAACAAATCAGGAGACAGTGAAACTCATAGTATTCCTGGCCACAAGTATGCTTACCTCCCCTTGCTTAATGGAGCTGGTGCCAACCAAGTATGTCTCTGCCACTGGAAAAGAGTGTTCTCATTCAGCTATACCAGTCACTCTTGTCTTTCTGTGACATCCTGGTACCATGAGGTGAGTTGAGCAGGCACATGAGCTGTATCCGTGGAAGGAGAAGGGGATATGACCATCACATTACTCCTGTCTGACACCACCAAAATGACCACTGACTGTGGCAGGATGTAGTTTCCATCATCTCAGACAGACTCCCAACATCAGGCATGTCTATACTCATGGTGAAGGACCCTGACAATTTAGTAACCATGAAAACACATAAACATACCTCTGTACATGAAAGCACAGCCCAGGGTAGTTAAACCTTTATAACAGAGTGTCATGTAAAATATAGAGCAGACTGTGCAGACCAAAATTGTTGCTGTCATCCAAACATACCTGTAATAACACAATAGTTATACACATTAGTTGTATAGGTCTGAGGCAGGACATGTTATATAACTTGCCCTACATATTAGGTAATACCAATCTGGGGCTTTGCCAACTGAAACATGATATGCTTGGTGAATGTCAGCTCAAATGTCATGCCTGTCACTGGGAATAAGTAAGCTGTCATGCCCCTACCAGAAATCCAAGTAACTTCTCTGTGTCGGTTAAGTGTCACGCTTTGGCAGACACCGCCTGTGTCCTTTCTCTCATATGTCAGCTGGGGTTGCCTTAGTGCATACATGAGAAATCATGTCAGTTCTTTACACCTGCTTATGCATTCTTTTGTGGCCACTGACTGCATTCACGTGATCCACAAGGTCCTGCCAGACACAGTCCTGTAAAGCCCAGTCACTATTGTTATTCCACAGCATCCTGTAACTATGTGCATGGAGAGCCTGCAGCCAGATGTTATTCACTGCATAGGAGAACATCTCTTTCCCTTATCCTTTTAGTGCCAGGTATATCCACCAGTAAATACAAAGATGGATACTTGTAAGCTGTTGGTATGTTATGCACATTCCATTCATATCTCTGCTCCACACAAAAAATATCCAGTATTACCATTGCCTGCATAATGTTTTGCCCACGATGAGGCAAAAGCCACTTGTATGGCTGCCAGCCATTTGGCAGCAGTCACTATGAGATGGTACTAGCTGCTGTAGTGGCACTCAGCAGGTGGCAATAGTGCACTGCAAAGGGAAATATTAAATCCTCCCAAATAGCAGCAAAAACTGCTGAAACTGTGCAGCAGGCCCTTCATCAGACAATTGTGCTATGCAAACGCCTCACTCTAAGTAATGTCCTCTACAATCATACCCCTCTCTTAGAGTAAATCATGGAATGTTTTGTAATATTTGACATTTATGTAGAATCATACATAACATATAAAAACTAAGGGATGCCAATAGTATGACACGCACAGTCCTCATCCTAAATAGGAATCATTATGATATGTATGTATTCTTCTTGTAGTAGAAATGTTATAAGCTCTAGCACTGTTGAGGTGTTTGTATGATTTGTAAGAGAAAATAAGAATAAAGGAGGATGCTAGATGAGAAGCCTTGTTATTCTTATTTTATTGGCTAATAATTGGACTTCTGTTCTGAACTATGTCTTGTTTGAAATCAGCATCATACCAGTAATCAATGATTTATGACATTTGTCAATTTGAAATGGAAAATAAATAAATAAATATTAAATTTTAATAACCAGAGTTCTTAAATGTATTGGCATTAAATTTTCAGTGTGACCATTTTAGTTACAGTAGTTTAGCAGGGCAGAAGTACACTTTCTGTTTCCCAGAGACTTAAAGAAAATGCCACTGATGCTTCATATAAACAATGGTGGGCACTATTCTTAAATATGGTACTTAATTCCATATGGCTGGCATATGGTGAAACCTGTATACAATACTCTGTGATATTCATGAAAGTGCAGCAGACGGCATGGAGCAGAGGCTCACTGTACTGTGCACTTGTTACTCTCTCTCTCTCTCTCTCTCTCTCTCTCTATATATATATATATATATATATATATATATATATATATATATATATATATAAATATATGCAGTAGGTATGCAAATGACCGTATAGTAGTAAATTCCAGAATTCAGAATAATATGAAATGTGCCATAGATTCTTTATGATGGCCACACAACTGTGGATGATAACCTGATAGGAGAGTAAAGATGACCCTAAGGCAATAGAAACACCAGTGTTGTCTCATGGAATACTACTGAGCAACAATATTAGTGTTCATAACTGTACTGTCACATAAAACATTATTTAATGCTATTTATGTTGAAGAACTCCCACAACCAGTCTGAGAGTCCCCAACATGCATCCAGTCAGGAGTGCACAATCACCCCTTTAGTACAGGTGATAATTATGCAACTCACCTGCACCCAATCAAGGACCTGCTCAAGAGCATTCTCTGTGTTAAGTAAAAGCGATTGCTGCTCCATATGCATACAGAAGAAATATCTAAACATTATGAACTATATTGCAGATACATTCAAATAAGCAGTAGCAAGGGAATTGGAGGTTTGCTGCTGTGATTCCCAAGACCATCATATCCTGTAGCACACTTATAGATATTAGTGCGCATATCAGTAAATTCAATGCTGAACACAATGCCAGGATTCCCACATGTAAAGCTGGCAAAGGGCAAGTTTCAGAAAGATGGATGGCCTCTTTATGACTAAGGATTAGGTACAGGTTAAACAGAATTACTTGTTATAAAGGGAACAGAGATCTGAGTGCACTTGAGAACAATGTATTATAAAGCCATAACAGTGCATGCACGTAGACTGACTGTAATTAGACTGAGAGAAGGGTGTGCCAAAGACTATGGTAAGATATAACTAAAGATATACTTATCTATGTAAAACTGGATCCCATTCACTACAAGCTTCTATCATCTTGATTAATAACTGCTGATCCTATTCCATTTAAATCTCTGTGCACTACCACTAAGATGACAGTAAGAACTTCACTGATATGGTGTGCCATGATTTGTTTAGAGTGCTCCATGTTTGGGAATCATACTTAGGACATAACCATAGACTGAAGCAGCTGTAAGTAACAGCACAATGTTATGAATTTGGTGGAATAAAAACATTGCCATTTTCAAAGGGGCATTTTTCTTGCAGCATTTACTTTTTCAGTGAGCAGTAATAGACTCCTTTTTTTACAATTTTGTCAGCCCTGTTGATCATACAGATTTAAATTTGAATGTAAAGTCCGTTTCTAATCTCAGCCCAGAAATCACATTTTATCATTCGATAAATCGCACATTATGTTAACTTACCAAGTGATTAGATACTGTCATGAAGCTAATATAGAAAAAAAACAATATTATCTGCATCAGATGATATCGCAGTCAGTATAACTTCAGTAGTACAATGATATAGTCATTTTGTTTATTATATCAGCAGGACCAGCTTATGCTTTACAGTGTCACAGCATGGAAAATAACTGCCCATTTGCCATTTAGCAGTGCTTTGTGACTTTGATGTTAACTTTGATACTAGAGAAGGCCTCCTGAATGACTCATTTTTTCTTGCTTCTCATTTTGCAATTTACTTAAAGAACCTTGCAGTCCATGTTAATGTCCCGTGGAATGATAATTTCCCTTCTGATGGAGAGAAGCAATATATTGTTTGTAATGAAGTTCATTGAGGAATAAATTGCAGTTTTAGACAAGCATCCTAGTTAGAGATTTTTATTGAGAGGTTCATTAGTATCGTTTTTGTGCTAATATGCCAGGTTGGTCTAATTCTGATTAATATTCTACACTGGCAATTCCAATTCTTCTTCTGTCTTTGTGTCAACCTTTTTATGTGTGCATTGTTTAACTATACATGAATAAAACCTTTTCAGCTGGGCCGAACCATACTTCTTCAACTATCAGCATTCTAGCTAACGTGGCTTTGTCTGAGGAGGTGAAACATTATAAAACCATGATCTATTGTGCTTTTTTTTTCATCAGCATAATGAGAATCTAATCTGTTGCTCTTATTTCCTTATTATTTAAGTTTCTGTACAAAACTGGCATTGGTTACATTTCTGAATATAATAAATCAGAAAATAAATTAAGGTCAACTAGTTACTATCTTCTTTTTAGGTTTATCAAAAGCACTGAGCACAGTCTCATATTAATTACTCATAATGCATCTTACCAGCTTCAGCACAGGCAAATAAATAATATTCTAGTTTTACAGTTATCTAAATGTGTATGCTGGTAAAGCATGCACTCCTATCAATCAGCAGTTGTCAGTATTCTCCAAGGATCCATTTTAGGGTCACTCTAATTTAAAATATTCGTCAAAGACTTGAATAAAACAGTAAAAAATGGTTCATTAACAAAATATGCAGATGATTCAACCCTGAAGGGCTTAAGTGAACTAAAGTCTCTCACAAGAAGCCTTAATAAAATAAATAAAAATCTGAATTGCTATTAATTATTAAATCTCGAAACAAAGCCAATCATATTTATCTCTGACTCTGCCCATAAACAAACTATAAAATTCAGATTGCATCACTAAATAACATAGTACTAAAACAAGTATTGCAAACCAAACATGAGGGTGTCCTCATCCAGCAACATTTAAAGTTTAATCATCACATTATGTTACGTTATCAGTAACTCATACACTCCTACTTCATGAGCTGCTATATGCTTCAGCAATCCTAACCAGCTTACAAAAATCTCAGCTGAATGACTGGGGTAAATTTATACCAAAATGTCTAAATTTGTACAGACCTCCCAAACAGACCTCATCACTGTGAAGCCCTTAATGAAAATACCATGACTAGCACTATAAAAGTGTTTCATTTTCAGTCAACTCAGGAATTCACAATGTACTATGCAAACCAAATAAGTATCGCAATAAGAAACATTTCAAAGACACAAGCATACGGCATTATTAATATTCTAACATTAACTGCAGCTAAATCAAATAGCCATTTTGGTGATTCATTGTACTCTGTATACATAGCCAAATATTAGATCACTATCTCTGTGGAATTCAGAAATGAATAGTGTAAATTGTTGTGCAAAACTGCATGGTGAGCAGTGGTGTGAAGGGTGAGGACAACGCAGAGACACAGGCAGCATCATTGTGCAACCAGACAAAATTGCAAGGGTGACATAATGTGCTAATGACCATAAAGTGATACAGAAATGAGAAACATTATGATAATGAGCTCAACAGGGAATGTAGATAAGAACAGACATCATGGAGGAGTGACTCAGAAATGCTTAAAAATTAATAGCTGCAGACATTAGTAAGTTTGTACACTGATTTCCTCAGTGAACAGAGATGTCGACTATGAATGATTTAGCACCCGGTTCCCCAAGAACATGCAGTGTGCTGCTGGTAAGAGACAGTCCCCTTCCCTCCACACTCTGATCCAGTGATGAGCGACACTCCTTGCCAGCCTTGCAGCCACCTATCCCTAGGCAACGGAGATCCGCTGAGCTGGGATATCGTTATGTTTAGGCAGGATTCTGACTTAGAGGCATTCAGTCATAATCCCACAGATGGTAGCTTTGCACCATCGGCTCCTCAGCCAAGCATATTCACCAAATGTCTGAACCTGCAGTTCCTCTTGTACTGAGCAGGATTACTATCACAACAATGCATCTTCAGTAGGGTAAAACTAACCTGTCTCACAAGGATGCACTAAGATGCAAGGCATAGCAGCTATATTAGCCAAAACATAAATGTTATAGGCCTATCTCACAGCCAGTGTTTGCAGTGGAGCATGACTGCTCCTAACATACCATAAGCACCATAAGAGAGCCATTGTCAAATGCTATCATGCAGATAAAGGCACCATCTGGGGCTAATAGACATGTGCCTTCCTCACATGAAGTCTTATGGGTTGTGATGAGTAATAATCCTAATACACATAAAGGTATGTGTAGCTTTGACAATTCTTGCTATAGGGACCTTCCACTAACAGTTAGAGCACACAGTGGGTGTATGTCAGGACTCTGCCTCTCAAATACTAAATCAGCTCCTTGATATGATGCTGAAGCATGTGGGGAGCATATGTGGTCTTCAAGAACCGCAGAGGCAGAGCCATAGCTGGCTCATCTAGCACCTAGTCCTGCCCCACAATCTGCTGCCCATAAAAATTTAGGAAGCAAAAAAAAAAAGGTGTGATATTCTTCGTGTTTCACTGTTGCAGTCATCACATTTGGGTTATCTGCTTGCAGTAGCCCTCAGTCAACCTGATTATCAAAGTATTGGGTCCTGTGTCGGTTGCTGTCTCATCTTCCGTGATGTCAGGTAGTCAGGGGTATAAAGCATGCAGCCGACGATATTACATCAGTCTTTCTTGCTGTGCAGTGCCTGAAGCAGAAGCAGTTCGCAAGTGCTGGTCGGCCGACTCCTGAAATTTTCATTTTCGAGTTTCAGAACTGAAGTCTTCAACTAAAGCTAAGTACCCCGTTGGGGAAACTTTTTCTTGCTCTAAACCGATGTCAGTAAAAGTCAATAATTGTATTTCTTGTGGAAAGCAAATACCTCATAAAGATTTTCATTCGTACTGTATTCCTTGCCTAGGCCCTGACCACGACGTACCTCGCTGTTGGTTTTGTGCCTTATTTAAACCACGAACTATTCGTCATTGGTACATTTTTGCTTCTAAATATTTTGGTACTCGGTTCAATTATCCAGATATATCTTCGGTAAGCCACCCAACTACCGACATTCTGAAAAAACGCAAAGATAAAGACAGAGACAGGCCACCTAGGTCCAAAGCTGCCAATGACGCTTCTCCTAAGCTAGTCGCCAGTTTGCCGGTACTCAGTGAGGTGCTTTCACAGCCTCTGATACCTACTACTTCAGATTCGCAGGCCTCTACTGGGACCCATTCAGAGTCCAGTATGCCGCGAGATGCTTCAGCTGTGGAACCTGTGGATGCCTCTACCTTGGATGGGTCTGGAGCCACTGTGCAGGCACCGGCTTCTGAGGGTGTATTCAGGCCTACTGACTTGCATATTAAACCAATGCTATCTTCTTCTTCTAGGCCTAAAACTCAAACCATGCCTAGGAAACCGACGCCCAGCCTGCATGGTCAGGCCTCTATGCCTAAACCCAAATGATAAGAATGGCTGAAGACCTTATTACTTTAATCAGGGGAAGCCAACCTTCCCCCTCTAAGAGACCTAGGACTGAATTTGCTTATGATACTTCTGACCAGGATTCTGAAATTTCTGTCTCCTCTGATGACCAGGATTTACCCTTATCTACCTATGAGGATTCTGATGCAGAGGACTCTATTCCCTCTGCTTCTCCCCCAGAGGATTTTTCTTTTGGTGAAACCTTGCATACTCTTAGGGAGCATTTTTACTGGGAAAGCCAGGATTACTCTGATTCTAAAAAGAGGCTTAGAGATTTCTTACCCTGCCCCAACACAGACCTTTAGCTATCCCTCCTGTGCTGGACATTGTTGACGATGCCTTTTCAGAATCTAGCTTGGCCCCTGACTCTTTACCTCCTGCTCCCAGAAAACCTGATAGATATTACAGGGTTCCTGATTCTCACAAGTTCCTTTTTAAAAATCCTACTGCGGATCCTAAGACCATTTCACAGGGACCCAAGGGCATTAAGGCTACTACTGCCAAAAATCCTATCCCCTCTGATAGAGATTCCAGGGCCCTGGATAGATGAGGTAAGAAGGTATACACCTCTGCAACCTTGTCCATCAGGGCCTTAAATTGCCAGTTTCACATGTTAAAGTATTAGCAGCATATTATTGGATTGCTTATACAGAAAATGATGTTGATTCCTGATTGTGCTGAAAATAAGGATTTACAGGATTTAATGCATTCTGCTGAACAGGTTGGAAAACATATTTTGCAATGTGGTTTTGATTCACTGGAGGCATCTTGCAGGGCTGCTGTCACCAGGTCTGTACTTAGAAGGCATGCTTGGCTTAAGGAGCAATCTTTGCCAGATCATGTTAAAACTAAATTGCTGGATGCTCCCTTAAATCAGGACCACCTGTTTGGTGACAAAGCAGAAGAAGTTCTTAAAAAGATGGAGGAAAAAGCTAAATCTATGCAAACTGTTAAAGATTTTTTACTAGTGCAGTCTCCTAGATTTAGTAGGCATTGGCCCTCAAAAAATTGGTCCTTTCCTGCCTCTTCCAGGCCTTCTCAGTTCAAACCCAGACCCAGCAGAACACCCAAGCTTCAGTCCCAGGGTACGCACAGGACTAAGCAGTGGGGGGCTCCCACTTCCAAGTAAGACTCCCCCCTATGATAAACTGTCTCAATGACTTAATTTTAAAACTTCCAAGCACTTCTCAACTGACTGCTCCTTTAGGGGAAAAGATTGCTCTGCAAGCAAAAACCTGTGAACTCATTACCCAGGATAAATAGGTTTTAAACATAGTTTCCCAAGGATACAGATTTCACTTCCACACGTTACCAACCCCAAATGGTTGGCCAGATCTACCCCCAAATCACTGGGCAGAGGCTCAAAAGCAAGTACTCTCTCTCTTAAGATTAAAGACTATTCAGACTGTACCAGAAGAGGAAAAGGGACAAGGTTTCTACTCAAGACTTTTTCTGGTACCCAGAAAAGACAACTCATGGCATCCTATCCTGGACCTGTCTATCCTAAACACCTTTTTGGTGATTCCAAAATTCAAGATGCTAACTGTTCACCATTTGCTTCCCATGATAGGCAAAGATGCCTGGTTGGCAACACTGGATTTAAAGGAAGCCTACCTGCACATCCCAATCAGGGAATCTTGCAGAAAATACCTATGCTTCAAAGCAGGCTGCATGCACTATCAGTTCTCTGCACTGCTCTTTGGCTTATCTACTGCGCCCAGGGTATTCACAAAGTGCCTAGCTCCAGTCATTGCATTTTGCAGGCAAAGAAATATTCAAATGTACCCATACCTGGACAATTGTCTAATTCAGGCAGAAAGCCAGGACATACTTCTGAATCATCTGGCATTTGCACAAAAGGTGTTAACTTGTCTGGGGTACACCATAAATGAAAATAAATCACATCTGATACCCTGTCAACAAATTATATTCCTGGGAGCAAGCTTGAACACACCTTCCCAGATGACTTTCCTTATGCCAGAGAAACAAATTCATTTGAAAACTTACGTCAAACTAGTAGCCACAAAAACCCTGCTATCTGCAAGTCAAATACTGCAAGCCTTGGGGTTCATGGCCTTGTGCATTTTACTAATTCCATATGCAAAACTGCATATGAGGAAACTACATTGGTATCTAAAAAGCCTATGGTGTCAACATTCTTAGGATCTAGAAGCAATTATTCCGATCCTACCTTGCCTACGGTTAGAATTTTTTTGGTGTGCAGAGGCCTGCCACCAAAAGAAGGGACTACCATTCACTCTACCCCCTGCCACCCAAACCCTAACAACAGATGCATCAGACTATGCATGGGGGGCTCACCTGGCAGGGAAGTGCATTCAGAGCAAATGGAACCCAAGTCCAATGCACCTGCATATCAACCAAAAAGAAATGTTAGCTGTACAGAATGTTCTGACAGCCTTTAAGGGCCACATTCTTCCAGGACAATTAATGGTAAAGACGGACAACACCACTGTTATGTGGTACATAAACAAGCAGGGGAGTACCCATTCTTACCCCCTCTGCAGACTAACAATGGCTCTGTGGAATATAGCCTTGAGCCACCAAGTGCATTTACAGGTTGAATGCCTTCCAGGAAAACTAAATACACTGGCAGATGAACTAAGCAGAAATCTCATGGACCCACATGATTGGAAACTGGAACCAAAGATTTTAAACATGTTGATCAACGCATAGGGGACCCCAGATATAGACCTGTTTGCCTCCCCCCAGAACTACCAATTGGACAAATTCTGCACAAGTACTCCCCACAAACAAGCTTGGAAAGTGGACGCTCTGTCCTTCAGCTGGAAAAATCTATCAGTTTATGCCCTTCCTTCTCTGCCTCTCCTCCCCAAAGTGCTACTAAAGATCAAACAGGAGAAACCAAGGATGATACTGATTGCACCAGACTGGTCACGCCAACACTGGTACCCCCTCTTGTGCAGTGTGTCACAGCTGGCCTCATGGCACCTACCTCAGACCCCTACCCTGCTGTCTCAGCAGGAGAGCAAGATTCTGCACCCACAGCTTCAAACCCTGAACCTGGCAGCCTGGCTAATTACCTAATCTCTCCATTACCAACCCTCAGTAAACAAGTGTTGGATGTCATTTTGGAGGCAAGGAGGCATAGTACTAGAAAATCTTATGCTGAAAAATGGAAAAGATTCTGTGCCTGGAACCAAACTCAAGGGATGGCCACTGCAGCACCCAATTTACCTCAGATTCTTTAATACCTAACTGAGATACTTCACAAGGGCATTCCCTTTTCCTCTATCAAAATTCACGCCTCAGCCATTTCAGCTCCTTACAATACAGAACCACCCCTCTTTTCTCACCCACTGCTCAAGCAGTTCCTCAGAGGGGCCAGAAACTTAAGACCACCCAGGAGAGCCCCAACTCCAGCCTGGGACCTTAATTTGTATTGGAAAAACTCACTCTTCCTCCTTTTGAGCCAGCTGCAACTGCAGAGTTAAAATTCCTTTCTTAGAAAACAGCTTTCCTTTTAGCAATCACTTCAGAAAGAAGGGTATCTGAATTACAGGTCCTTATGGCAGTGGAGCCTTTCATCATCTTTCATGCGGACAGGGTGTCCCTCAGGATCAATCCCTCTTTCATGCCCAAGGTGGTATCCAGTGCGGCTCTTAATCAGTCCATTCATTTGCCAACCTTCTTTTCTAATCCATAGAACAAAGGGGAATGGATACTGCATTTCTTAGATGTGCACAGACAACTTAGATTTTACTTGGGCAGGACTAAACCTCAAAGGAAATCTGAACAACTGCTGGTGGCATTTGCTGCAGGGGCAGAGGTGAAGGCTATTTCAAAGCAAACAATTTCTAAATGGATAGGCCATTGCATTCATTTCTGCTATAAGCACCATGGAAAACCTATCCCAGAGGGGATTAGACCCCATTCACCCAGGGCTGCATCTTCCTCTACAGCCTTTCTCAGAGGTGTCCCTACCAGAGACATCCTAGAAGCTGCTACCTGCAGCTCTGTACATACTTTCACCAAGCATTATCATTTGCCAATTTTCTCTAAATCCAGAGCTGGCTTTACCACTGCAGTCTTGCAGGGCCTTATAGTTGGTCCTAATTCTATTTAAATTCCTCCTCCCATCCTTAGCTTTGGGAATCCACCCAAATGTGATGACTGCAACAGTGAAACATAAAGAACATGGTACAGTTGTGTACACTTACCATAAATGTAGATGTTTGAGTCTATTCACTGTTGCAGTTCTGGTTACTCTCCCTCCAGCCCCCTGACTTTTTTTGGCTATACCTCTATTCTCCTCTACTATACTTAAAAGCTTTTTGGTGTATTTGTTTTTTAGTTGGAGGTATAACCTTGTATATTTATATTTAATTGCTTCCCATTAAGGGGGGCACCTGACATCTGGGGCAAGAAAAACTGATGTAATGTTATCAGCTGCATGCTTTATACCACTGACTACCTGACATCATGGAAGATGAGACAGCAACCGATGCAGGACCCAAGACTTTGATAATCAGGCCGACTGAGGGCTACTGCAAGCATATAACCCAAATGTGATGGCTGCAACAATGAATACACTCGAACATCCACATTTATGGTAAGTGTAAACAACTGTACTTTCTCTGATCTGGTGCTAATAACCTCTGTCCTAAGGAGGAATGCCAGGTCCTGTATGCCTTATGTCTAAGCACGGAGTTTAAAAAAGAAAAAAGTCAGTTCTGTTCCTACAGTCTGATGCTCCTCACTTACCTCCTATATGAGGAGCAAAATAAAAAAAATCTTTTAAAAACTGTAGTTAACTGCTGGCTCCCACTTAGAATGCTGATGCAAGTGTTTCAGTCCTCACTGCAGAAGAATTGATATGCATTTTTATACCAGCATTCATAAATGCCAGTATGGAAATGAATGTGTGCACTGCACTACAGAACCATCAATATTTGCCAATCGTGCCCTCAACACCGTGCACCTGAGGTGCCTCTCCTTTTGTCCCACTCTAGCTGCACTTCTGTACAGAGTACAGAAACGACACCGTGTGGGTTTGCAGTGAAATAGCTCATTTCCCTGAAATTCCTGTGGCCACTGATTGTATCCATATTACTATCAAGGCCATGCCTGGTCCAGAAGGAGAATGGCACTTCAGTTGGAAGGGTGTCAACTACATCCCCTGCCATTGTGATGTGCAGTTCACAGGGTTCATAGGTACTTACTAGGCTGTTGATCTGTGAGGATGTCTGAAAGCCTGGGCTTACATTCACATTTTTTCTAGTGCTTACATTTTGTGTATGAATAACCCAGAGCATTGAGGCATTTACTTATTCTCCCTATCCATGAGGGACATGGGTACTAAACAGGGTGACTGTACTGTATTACATAAAATGTGTCTGCGATCCATCCTGGCAGTTCTTAGGATTCTTACAGCTAGTACACATCTGACCTATTACAGTGCTTTCTGTTGAGAGACTTCCCATAGGGGTATCTCATTGGTGATGGTGGTTATGTCATGGAGCCATTGGTCATGACATTGATACTCATTGTACAAAGCATGGCTCACATAAATTACAACACAGCACTATTGCAGAGTCATGATGCCATCAAGCCTGTATTTGGATTGCTGAAGGCCCATTTCTACTTCATATATTCCTCTGGTGGCACACTGCAATACGTTCTGGAGACCTGCAGCAATATATTTTCTGTCTGTGCAGTTCTACACAACATAGCAACTGTTGGCAAAAGATTGTCATTGTAGAACCAGATAGAGTAGCAGAGGTAATGCCAGTTGTGGAGTTGTCTGAAGAACTGGCTGTAGGGGAAAGTAATTTGAGGCAGAGGTGGGTGTAATATACTGTGACAATGGCAGAAGCAGAATCTGTTCCACAACTATGGACCAGTGTAGACATAACAAAGTTTAAAACTGATGCATGCCATACTACTCCCAGACTATGCGGTACAGTGCATTGACTGGTCGTGCTGTGCATTATTCATCACCTATACATATAGCACAGTAGTGAGGCTATGATAGAGCTGTCATCAGATACATAGGTGAGGATAAACATTGCGACAAGATTCAAAAATGGGTACAGCGATGGGAGGAAGAAGCTAAGAATGTAGACCAGTGTATGTGATATAAACAGGAAAATGGGGGAGCAGGGTATACTATGTATTGGGGTACTTTTTCCGGAGAGGAGTAGGTGTCCATAAGTAAATGAGTATATACTCACCATGGATTCTTGCGGATGTGGTTACACTGTGTGTGTGTGTGTGTGTGTGTGTGTGTGTGTGTGTGTGTGTGTGTGTGTGTGTGTGTATATATATATATATATATATGTGTGTGTGTGTGTGTGTGTGTGTGTGTATGTGTAGCAGGTGTTGTAGGATCTCAGCTGGGAACAATACAGACAGTAAATGTTCCTGGCTGTGAGTATATACCCTCTAAGGAATGTTACTGGCAACAGCTCTCACCAGCAAGGATGAAGACAAACTTTGATGCTGCAACCGCCTGTTCTTGCCATGTTCCTGATTGCCACATGTTCCACATCTGCATAGGCAGCCATGCCATGCAGCATGAGGCATGTCACTAATGTGCAGTGTGGAGGAGGTAGCAGTATGTAACATGACCTATCTGACCTCTAAGGTGTGCTTTCAGTACACAGTGGATGCAAATGAGGGACGACCATGTATAGATTATTAATGTATAATGATCTGACAATATTTATTGTTTTGTCACATAAATAACTTTTAAGAAACCATGTTATTATCAAGTGCTTTATCAGCATCTGGTGAAAGATGTATTTTATGTCTGAAGAACATATTTTCATGTAATTGTTTCCTGTTGGCATTTTAAAGTAGATCGATTTATTAAGAGATTGTCTTGAATAATGAAGATATTGGGTAAGATTCAATATCTGGAAGTCCAAAACCAGGCCATCTCAGGATCTAATATGATGTTTAAGAACTATTGCTGATTTACATGGAAACTGTGGAAAGTTAGGGCTATATTATTGAATTGCCTTTGAATAAATTTATGTGG
The DNA here is from genome assembly GCF_019279795.1 of Protopterus annectens. Classification (NCBI taxonomy): domain Eukaryota; kingdom Metazoa; phylum Chordata; order Ceratodontiformes; family Protopteridae; genus Protopterus; species Protopterus annectens. Next base: position 211,793,898 of record NC_056738.1, read on the forward strand.
AACAAATGAGAAGTTCTGAACACCATAATGTAGCTTCAGAAGAAATATAATTTAATGAATTATAATCTATCTTCAAATGTAAAAAAATCAAATGTTCAATAATTAAAAACTTTTTATTACGTTGTCATAGTAACTCCTTATGGTCTTTTTTCAAGTTATTGGAGAATAAAATGCCTACATATTTGATATTATTTTTATTCATTGTATTTTTTGTTAATCAGCACTGACTGCATAGGTATGATTTACAAACATAATTTCTGTTTTTTTTTTCCGTAACTGAATTTCAATTTAGATAGTCTTTCAAATTCAATAATGGATTTCATCAGAGGACTTATATTATTATTAATGACATCCACTGCTAATAAAATATTACCTGCATGTTTTTGCATTCTAAATTGGTTTCCTGGTGTTATTTCTAATCCTTTTATTTTATTTTTTTTTTCATTTTGTCTTATACAATTTGCAAAGGGGTCTAAACAGGATTGAATAGTAAAGGAGGCACAGGACAGCCCTGTTCTGTACTTTTTATGCTTATCTTTCTTGATAAGAAAGAGCCTGTTTTTTAACGGATGACCTAGAATCAGTATACATATATGATAATAATTTGATACATTTATCATGGAAACCTTAAGTTTTAAGTGCAGTGAACAAGAAATTTATAAGTAAAAAGCTTTCTCCAAATCCAAACTAATTATGACTGACTTTTTATTATTGATATTTGCATAATCAGTTAAAGTAATTATTCTTTTTATGTTGTTGTGAGATTGTGTTTTAGTGATAAATCCTGTTTGTTCATTATCTAATAGATATTGTATGCATATCTTCAATCTGTTTGAGAGAATACAAATATAGATGTTTAGTCTATATTTAACAAAGAAATTAATCTACATGAATTGTATAACTCAGGATTCTTTTCTTGTTTCAGTACTGATGAAATAATAGTATACTTCCATGGAGAAGGAACTACTTTCCATCATTAATGAAATCTTCCAATTTTTGAAAAAAATGTAATGACACTTAGAGATAGTCCCCCAGATTCTGCAAGCCTTGCATGGCATGCAGGATTAGTGCAGGAGCTCTAGCAGGCAATATGTCTGCTGTGCGATCCAGGAATAGCATGCAGGAGCATGCACGAGCGCTCCTGCACTAGTCCTGCATGAACTCAGTCCCTGTATGCAAATTACCTAATTTTCAGGAGAAATCTATGCAAATGAGGTAAATTTGTGATCCAGGAAGCTGGAAACCAGCTGTGCCGGACTAGTGTAATCTGCAGAAATGTACTCGATTAGTAACAAGAGTACATTTCTGCAAATTCCAAAACGGAGTTGTGACAGGTCCAAATAAAAGGTGCATATCAGTCAAGAGGCATGCCAGTGGCAAAGTATAAGGCCATTGGCATTGGAAACAGCTTAAAAATAAAAAAATAGACTTTTATTTTTTTTAGCCGATCTCAGCAGTTTTAGCGTAGGGCAGTGGCGCGCAAATGGGATTGGGGGAAAATAAGAAAATAAACCTAAAATAAGCATTCTAACTAAAATCACTATTCTGCCATTAAAGTCAATGGCAGGCAGAAGACAACATGGCCAGTGAGTAGTGGTTGCTAAGGAAGGAGGCTCAGTGTGAGACATGTAACTATATATTAGCAGGCAATCCTATGTAAATGAGGGGAATGATAGTGAATCCCAGTTTTCCCCAGCATGCTACTCAGGTCCCAACAGTGTAGGAGCAGGAATAGCTTGGTGCAAGCCTAGGAGTTAGCTGACATCATAGGGGTGTGTGTCAGACATACTGTAAGTGGATTGGAGCCCTGTGGATCAGGTTTGCTCCCAGCTAAGCACAGCTAAGCAAGGGGGTGTGTCTGAGTCTGCCTAGCACTCTTTACATTGCCTAAGCAGGTATGGTTTTAAAAAGAAAAAGGTAAACCAGGAAATAGCAGCTCTGTGCACAGTTGAGCACTGTGTTTGTGCAGCGTGCCCCTGGGCTTAAACAGGAAGGCAATGGGAAGGGAAAACAGCAGTAGGAAGTTAATCAAGGAGAACTAGCATAGCTGGCAGGTGAAATGTATTAGAATCAGCCAATTACACAGGCAGCAGACCAGCCCAGCCCAAAACACTACTATAAACTATGCAAACACCTTTCACTCTGGTTTTCCCATACTCTACACCACCGGTGTATACAAGCGGGGAACTTTTAACAGACAAAACAACAAAATGATAGAGGCTGCAATAGCTATCATACAACAACAACTTGTGGAAGAGGCTGACGGTGGTGAGGATGTGAATGGTGCCGATCAACCCACAGTGAGGAGACGGAGAAGAGTGTAAAGACCCAGGGTAACCTACCAGGGGCTTCATGAGCTGGAGATAGTGGAGTGCTATAGGGTGGACAGGGACCTCCTATAGCAAACTGTTGAGCTGTACCAGCCACGCCTGACACACATAACTAACAGAGGGGAACTCATCCCAGTGGATACCAAGGTATGTGTAGGCCTAAGAATACTAGCTACAGGTACCTTCCAAAGGCCAACTGGGGATATGATGGGGATCTTACTGGCATCAGCATCCAAGGTACTCCATGAGTTCCTGGATGCCATATCAGCACATGCAGGTGAGCATGTATATTTCCCAAACACCCGAGAGGCACTGGCCAGCAATATGCAACTGTTCAACCAAATAGCAGAATACCCTGAGGTAGTGGTTGCTATAGACTGCATGCACATATGCATCAAAGCACCATCTGGTGAGTGGGGTAGGGTCTACATCAACTAGAAGGACTTCTCCTCCATCAACTGCCAGGTTATGTGTGATGCCCAGGGCATAATAATGAATGTGTGTGCTGGCTGCCCTGGAAGCTACCACGATTCCCACATCTGGCATCTGACAGAGCTGTACCAGAGATTTGCCAGTGGGGACATCGCTCATGGTCACCTAGTGGGGAATGTTGGACATGCACTGGAGCCATGGCTGATGGCACCCATCAGAAATGCATACACACCTGAACAAGAACTCCATAATGAGGCACACGCACAGACCAGGATTATAATAGAGTATGTGTTTGTGATGCTCAAGTCACAGTTCTGGTGCCTGGACACATCTGGTGGAACCTTGCAGTACTCACCAGCTACATGTACCCAAATTGTCATCGTATGGGCCATGCTACACAATATGATCCTGCAGAAACAGCTGCAGCAGGAACAGCGTGAGGCAGGGCCACACAGCCCCCCACCATTGCCAATGTCTGCACAGGCACACAGTGATTCGGAGGAGGAGCAACCTGACCCTGCCCCAGTAGGCAGAAGGAGGCATGCCTAGTATGCCCTGGCCTTGGCAAAGAGGCAACGCATAGCACATACACTGACACAGGAGGGACCCAGGGAATAACACCTCTCTCTGACTCTCACATACAGTAAAAGGGATGCCAAACATGACACTACCTGTGCTCAACCATGTGTAGGGAGTGTACTATGTACATCCAACATAGGGAGCCCTGCAGCACCACTCCCAATACTGGGACACCCAGAAGGTAAGTGACTCACACATGCCAGTCAGGGAGGTTCACATACCCAACAACAGTCACAGCCAGCAGGACAGGTGTTGACAAACACAAACAAAGGCTGTGCTATGGCCTCTGAATGATGCCTATGGGTAACCTCCTCCCAAGGCCTACACAGACAGACTACAGAAGGTCAGGCAGTGGGATGTTAGTACTGAAGGGTAGAAAGTCAGAAACTAATATGTAGGTCAATCAAACCTAAGACCTGTAGTACAGTGATATGCCTAGTCAGCATGATAGGTTAGAATACAGAATGAAATGGAGTATCTGACATACCAATACAGTCATAGCAAATGTGTACAAGTATCAGGAGTGCCCCCCATCCTATGTAGAAATGCAATAACAGTCAGGTGTCCCCCCCTCAATCCTGTGTAGAAATGTAGTAACAGTCAGGTGTGCTCCCTCAATCCTGTGTAGAAATGTAGTAACAGTCAGTTGTGCTCTCCCCATCCTGTGTAGAAATGTATATACAGTCAGGTGTGCTCCCACTAACCCTACCTATTTATGTAGTAATGGTTCGATGTGCCCCCAATCCTGTGTAGAAATGTAGAAATAGTCAGGTGTGCCCCCCAATCCTGTTTAGGAATGTAGAAACAGTCAGGTGTGCTCCCCCCAACCCTACGTATGTATGTAGTAATGGTCTGCTGTGTCCCCCCAATCCGATGTACACATGTTGTAACAGTCAGATGTGCCCCCCCACAACCCTATGTAGAAATGTAGGAACATGTATGTGTAGGTATAATACCAGTGGAGCTCACATGCACAGAGGTGGCCAAGGTAGCAGGATAGGTTGTAGCATCTGCACTATATGCAGGTACATATGTGTTAGGTTGGTGTGTGTTTCATATTGTGTGAGAGTGGTTGGTATGTATGCATGTTGAGGTAAGACCTGGTGGCCATTGCCCACTAATGCTGATGACAGGCACAGGTCCCCCGGCTGCAGTGCCAAACACAATACCCACCAGTATAACACAAGCTAGCAGTAAGCCATTGCAAATGTATGGTGGTAATATGTGTCACCATCTGAAAGACTAACATGGCATGGCTGTTGGGCTAGATATACAAGCAGTACACAGGGGAAAGTACCCCAGACATACACTATATATTGTGTCACTGTGAAATGGGCACACCCTTGGAATAGTACAAACAGGTATGCATCACATTATCTGGTCCTGTAGTAGGGGATATCAGTGTTGTCTGCCCAAGCACTCGCAGATCACAAAGGAGCTAGGACTGATGTAGTAGGGAAAGAGCTGATGCACCTGCACATGCAAGCATAACTTGGATGCCCAATGAATATCTGTGTATCAGATGCAAGTAGTGTCCATAGCACACATGCACCCAGCTCACGCAAACACCACCCACAGGTACCTCCCTGGTGTACCCCTGCTATGGGGAATGGGTACAATATGACCCCAGCTGTATATGGCAATAGTGAAAGAATGCAGCATGCAGTGCAGGTGTCTCATACAGGTGTGTAGCCAGCTGTAGGTAGCACCTTGCCAGCATCCACAACACCGATCAGAACTGATAGAAGGTATTGGCATGAACACCTAGCACACCTACCCTGTCACCCCAGGGGAATATACTGTATGGCAGTCTGAGACTGTAGGACAGACAGAATGCAATGGCCTGCCACATCTGGCCCGCATCAACAGCCAATGGCCCACAGGCCTCTGTCAAGGGCCTGTGTCTCACACATACTGCCAATGCATGTTATGTCATGGACACCCAATTAACAACACAACACATTCCACATACATCATATGCAAGGCCATGTGGACAAACCACTGTGACATGTCCACCATGTTCCACTGCATGAACTGTCAACCAACACCAACACACAGACGTGATGAGGTGAGAACCATAGGGAAAGTATCAGAAAATGTATGCATAATCTAAGGAAGAGGAGAGAATAACTGAGGGGGTGGGTGGGAGCGTTACCAGCATGGAATGTGCAAGGTCCAGCACAAAGCTGTGTGCACACACTATCCCTGGCTGTAATCACATAAATGGGTTCCTACATACCTGCCCGTACACCACAATAGGGGTAATGTCCTGACTCATGGCCCCTGCCTCTGGGTAACCTGTGCGGATCTGTACCGCTGTGAGGTATTGCCATAGCAATATAAGGATATACTGTCATGTTGCTGGATGTACATGTATGGGATCCCTGCCAGCACTGTACCAAGGTGCTGAACCGGATGCACAGACCCAGCAGCAAATGTCTGCAGCACCCCCTCCAGGATGGCATAACCTACCATGAATATGAAGGCATCTGTCCACAATACCACACACAGCTGCAGTCACCCTTGTCCCCAAGACATCACTTTGAGCAGGAATGTCCACCTGACAGTACATGAGGACAGAAAGCATCACAGTGCATAACAGTACACATGTCTGAATATTTATGCCAACAGCAGTACCATGTAGCTGAAGCAGCACAGACACAATCACCTACAATACACACTATCCCCTGCACACTTTGTCCCCATATTACCAAATGATCAACGGATACCCTGTAGAAATAGTGTGCTACCTGTAGGTGTACAACACAAAGCTCTGCACTGGAGTACAAACTACCTGGAATCAATCCACACATGCAGTACAAAAGAGCATACTGGGCATGCTCACATACTTAGAGAAATGAAGGCAATGTCAGACAACAACATACTGAAAGGTCATACTGGGCATGATCACACACTTACACACATGAAGCCCATGTCTGCAAACAACAGTGGACCAGACATATCTGACAGTTGCAGATGTTAGTGCAGAAACACCTCAGTATGCACCACTCATGCTTTGCACACACAGTGGATAGGAATACAGACATATATCCAAGGACAACACATTATAATAAGCCAAACCTAGATGTACATAGATGTGTGGAAGAGTGACTGTGACAAAGAGCCATCCAGGCCTGTCCCACCCAGCACACAGCTGAATAGCAACAACCACATGAGGTTCAGATGTCACTCACTGTAGATACTAGTCAATGGTATCTGTCAGCACTACTGACTATGTGGTGAAAATGCTAGCTGTGCAACATGACTGTACAAGGAAGTAGGCATCTAGCAGCTGTATACAAGTACCTGTGGAGTATGGTCATGCATGTGCCTGCATGTGGTGTGCCAACCCCTAGATGAATGGGATATGGCCAATGCACACACTGGCCTCCCCATAGCCCTACTATGACAAGCCTGCTGAGGTCATCCCCCATGAAATACATCTTTGGGCAGATTGTAGCCGAGTAATCTCTGTGGTGCATCCTATAACTGCATACTGCTGTAGTGTGATAAACTAGTTAGGTAAGAGTTCTAATCCCAGACTTGGCAACTGTGTGTGTGTGTGTGTGTGTGTGTGTGTGTGTGTGTGTGTGTGTGTGTGTCTGTGCGTGTGTGTGTGTGTGTGTGTGTGTGCGTGTGTGTGTGTGTGTGTGTGTGTGTGTGTGTGTGTGTGTGTGTGTGTGTGTGTCTGCCTCTGTCTGAGTAGTGAGCAATGCTTTTTAGGCAAGTCACACTCCCTAAAATTCAAATTCCCTACTTTGGCAACGCCACTGATATCATCTACCTTGAAATACACCTTTACGAAGGTAGTAACCCAGTAATCTCCGTGACACATCCTATCACTGTGTACAGCTTGTAGTGTGATAATATAGGTAGGAGTTCTAATCCAAGATTTGGCAATTGTGTGTGTGTTTGTCTGTTTCTGTCTGTGTAGAGAGCAATGCTTTTTAGGCTAGTCACATTCCCTACAATTCAAATGCCCTACTTTGGCAAGGCTGCTGATGTCATCCACCTTGAAATACAGTTTTGGGAAGGTAGTAGCCCAGTAATCTCCATGGCACATCCTATAACTGCATATGGCTGTACTGTGATAAATTAGTTAGGTAGGAGTTCTAATCCCAGACTTGGCAACTGTGTGTGTTTGTGTGTGTGTGTGTGTGTGTGTGTGTGTGTGTGTGTGTGTGTGTGTGTGTGTGTGTGTGTGTGTGTGTGTGTGTCTGTGTGTCTGTGTAGAGAGCAATGCTTTTTAGGTTAGTCGCACTCCCTACAATTCAAATGCCCTACGTTACCAAGGCTGCTGATGTCATCCACCTTGAAATACACCTTTACGAAGGTAGGTGTGTGACACAAACATGCTTATGTTTTACTTTCCAACCCCTCCCTGACTCTTCTTTGCCTCTGTCTGCCGCTCTCACTCCCTCTCTGGTGGAGGTGGGGACTTGCACCTGCTGTATTTGGGCAGCAGCATGTGTATTTCAAGTGTTGCTCATGATCAGCTTATGGCCTCTGCATGAATTGCAGCCCTCCTATACCTTATTGCATGTGGAACAGCTGTGGTAACATTCCCATAGACAATTGCATGGAAACACACACCAATATCTAGGAACATCATGTTGGTGTTGGGCCTTTACATTCACTGTGAGCAGGAACTTGAGCCGTTGTTTGGAAAACAGCATCTCAGATGGATCGGGGATCCACCTCTAACAACATATACTGTGGAAACAGGGCAACATACAGGAGGGGGGTGTGCCTGACCTGACTACAGACTGTAAGTGCTGTTATACTGCATTTGGAGTACTGTTGGTTTAACAGGGTGTGTGTGTGGGTCCCCTTCAGTAGATTGAACTTTTATAAGTTTGAACCACATATGGCTGAGACCATATGTTAGAACTTGGAAAAGTCCAAACTGACTGAATGGAGATCTCCATACAGAGCGGAAAGGGAAGATTTCCCATTTCCACAATGTAGTGTGATCTCGTAGTTGGTATATTTAAGTAAGGGGGTGTGAGGGGTGCAGGGGGCATAGCCCCCCTGCAATAGACATTTAGTTTTGTGTTTTGTGGTTTTATGTGGTTTTACATCAGTGTTCGAACATTTATGCATTTGAACATATTGTCTCGGCCATATGTGGTTCAAACTAGTAAAAGTTTGATCTACTGAAGTAGATCCATGTAAGGATGTAGCTGTCCTACATGTCTTAATAGTTGCCATGTCAGTGCTATGTTTATGAGGACACCCCCATCTGTAGGGTCTTCTGCAGACTGGGCAGTGTGTGGTGCCTTTTGTTTCATGTGTTACCCACAGAGCACCTGTCTGTGAACTGCAGACGGTAGTGTGAAGATTGCAGTCTGTAGATGGTGACAGCCATGACAGTTACTGACGTCATATCTCTCATAGGACATATGTTGCCACAAACCCTATTACAACAGTAAATGTATGAAGGTATCACAGCAACATGTCAATATTAGCCCTGTGTATGTGTCTCCAGCCACAACTCTGTCAATCTCTGTATGTATGTCATGCAGTAAGAGGTGTGTATATGCTGTACACCATAATTAGTGTCGTCATATCTGATAACAAGCCAGTGAGATATCAGACTGCTACACATGTTATGTGTAGTAGGGGTTACAATTTATGACATAACTTGGACATTTTGTGGTTGTGTGTACAGTATTGAGGTCTGTGTACTCATTGTGATTGTTGACAGTGTGTGTACTGTTCATATGTACTTTGGCCTGTGTACAGACTGTTGTAGATGTCATTGTTCGTGGTCCTGTTCTATCTGATGTTACATGCTGCTTCACTGTATGTTACCCTTTTGGCTTACATGTTTGTAAGGCCATACATACACATGTCCTATACCACAGACAGGCTTTAGACAACACTGTGGAGTGGTGCAGTATATGTAGGGTTAGTATGTGAGTGGCACATATGAGGATGGTGTTGCACAGATAGTCCATATACTGTAATTTTACACTAGCTTACCATATGTTGCTGTGGCTGTGTTCACATTGGTTGTGGTTATGCACTTTCACACAGGTGTATCATACTCTGTGCTGTGACATGCCTGTAGAGCCTGCTATACATCCTAGTACATGTGCATTCCCCCATAGGAAGTGTAGGCCAGTGTTGAGCCAGTCTGCCTGTAGCCTGCTCAGTGCATTGTTACATGCCTAGCAGCTTGGTGAACTTACCCAGTGAAACTTCATGTCCAGATACTTGCCAGATGTACTGCTGCCAGGCCACCATAACAGTCATGTATGTCAGACAGAGCAGTAGGATGCTGTATAGATGTATGCCAATATCTAATGGCTAGTATGTGGTCATGGCACCTCTTTACCAGCAGTCATCATGTGCCAGGACAGACAGGGGTGTGTGAATGCATAACTTTTGGGGGCAAATGTGTATCAGTAGTTACATGCTATACCCATCTACATGGCTGTTAACATCCACATTGTCAGGCTTGGTCCACATGTCTTGCACTAAGGTGTTCAGTGTATACCTCTGGACTGTCCAGAGTATATCAGACTGTCCACATATATTGACCAATATCTCTGCTGTAGTCCACAGGAGCATTACATGCTAACAGTGGTACTGTCCTATGATGTCCTTAGGATGTCTGTCAGTAGCCAATGGTGCACATGCTAAAAGCAGATGTGCCCACCCACACACACCATGTCAATGCTGCCTTAAGGTATGTGGATGTACATTACCATACAATCCACCTTGTGTAAATGTAGGTCTACCACCTCCTACCATACAGACTGTTCTGTCTGTCAGTGTGCTTGTGATGGTGCCAGTTATGCCTTGTTATGTAACAGTTACATCCCATTGTGCCAACTGAGTTCTTTACCCCCTAGGAATTATGTACAGAGTGTAGATAGTGGCTGGTGAACTATACATCTGCATTACTTAATGTTGATTGTTTGGTATCCTGTGGCCCAGTCTGTCTTTACTATTGTATTAATTGAAGGCCTTGGCCTGGACAGCAACATTTGTAAACCTTTCTGGACTACTGCATTCGTATAACTGTTTCACATTTGCATTACTCTATATGGATGTTAGTGTCTAAACTGCTATGTGACATGGCATATACAACTTTAATACTACACAAATAAAGATTCCCCATTTATGCAAATCTGTGTGTGGTGTTATATTCTTTGACCTCTCTGTGGGTATATGTTGCAGGCAACAATTGTAATTTGTATGGGTGGCTCATACAGTGTCCAGTTGTTAAGGTGGTAACTGCAGGCATAGTGACTGTTCCATATTGCTTGCACCTTCTACATATGTATCTTACTATACATATCTCTGTGTGTGTGTATGTATAGTTACATATATATATATATATATATATATATATATATATATATATATATATATATATATCTGTATCTGCATATATGTGTCTATGTATATGTATCCTAAGGATGTTGATAGCTTCCACATTGTAAAAAACGAAAAAGTAAACTTCCACAAAAAATAGTAGTACAGTTCGGTACCAATGAAGGCTGTCTTCCAAAACCACAAAATCAAAGCCTCACTCCACAAAGTCCACTCGTTTTTCACAGATAGAACACTGTTTATTAGACAAATAGAACTCAGTAAAATAGGATTTAGCGCTTTCGTCTCCACACTGGAGACCTCTTCAGAATCAATTAGAAGCACCTCTCCCATTCCTTTTATACATCCATTGGGGAGTACTGATTAAACAATTAAACAATTAATCAATTAAATAATAGTTCCAAAAATACATAGTGAAATGCAGTTGAAGTCAGAAAATGTCAATACAACTTGTATATATATGTATAAAAATATATATATATAACTTCTCTATAAAAATATATATATACCTTCTCTATAAAAATTATCTATAAATTAAGTAGAATTGATGTGTTGTATTACACATGATACACCAACACTTTTGTGTAAAAATGTATAAATATATCAATATATAAATATATAAAAAATATATATAATATATATAAAAAATATATATGAAATATATATGAAATGTATTCGTGAGGTTTTGGAATTAGATTTAAAGTACCCATTTCCACATCTAACATCTATATAATTTCTAGTGCAATATGGATAGTAGTAGTTTGTTGAGTGAACTAATCAGAATTATTCAAAGTCACTCACAAATGGCTAATTCCCCTGAAGAGGTGGGGAACGATATCCCCTGTGCACAGAGCAGCCCGAAGACTAACAGCAGAACTGAAGTGACGTCAGACGCCAGAACTGAAGGCAATACAGGTAGAGCGAGTATACCTACAAGAGAAGAGTGCTCGCGTGCTAATGGATCTAATAACAGAAGAAACAACAATGACCAACATTTTGGGACTGGTGGTTCTGAGTATCTCTCTAAATACAATAACATTGATTTCAACAATTGGCTCAACAAATCGTTTTCAGATTCTAGTAGACGACGAGAGAACAGTCGGGTGACAATATGGACTACAAAGAGAAATGTAAATTGTTAAAATCACTTCTTATCAGGTACAAAAATTTATCTGTTGAAAACTGGTACTTTAACAAGTGCCTGCAAGATAAAATTGTACCGAAGGGACTGAGAATTAATAGATTTCATAACAATGTTAGTGGTAATATTGACAATGTATTTTTTAAAAACATCTGTGCCATTTTTAATAAGTGTGGATTAGCAGTTTTAAAAGTATTAATTAAACATAATGAACAGAAAATGGAGTCAGATAAACTAGAGATTGACCATTTATATAAAGAAATACATGATGATTTATTACATTCAGTTCAGGAGTATCGCAATGTATACTTTAGAACTTTACATGATGTTGATAACACTATTACATGTAGTTACAACAGGAAGATATCCAAATTAGAAAGGGACATAAATGAATACAAATGTGGTACAGCCTTTAGTCCTGATAATAAGAATGGCAATAGATTTTACTATAAGGAAAACCCTTTACCATCTCATATGCATGAACATTATAGAAGAAATGGAAGGGTGAATTAGAGAAGGCAAGATGTGGATTTTGCACAAGATAAACATGAATATACTGAACCTATTGATGTTTTGGATGACAGCAGTGATAGGCTCCCTTTAGAGGGGGAAGGACCGAGGCGGTCCGAGAGGTTGAGAAATCGTGTCCAACAACCTTCATATGCCCAGATTACCAACAACAGCAACCGCAACCAATATATGAGGAGACCCTACAGGTAGAGCAGTCCTTTGGCAACCTTCCCAATATAGGTTCCCCGATAGAGACAGACAACTAACTATACATTCTAGGAACGATTTTTATATTTTTAATTATACAGATATAAATATAAATGAGGTGTATTTTAAACTTTTTACAAAAGGTTTTACTTTTATACCCAATAAGAAGCCCAATATTGAAAACATTTTATTGGATGTTAAGATTTTTACAAGGAAATTGAATTTCTTACACATTTTTAAAGAGAAAGGAGATTTACATGATAAAGAAAAAGCGGTGTTGATTAGGCGAAACACATACAACCCCTCCCCTTCACCATGACATATATAACTTCGAAAATACCCTCATCAGAAGGATTAGGAGTGAATACCATGACAATAAGAACAGAGATGGAAGTAATTTAACGGATTATGAGTATAAGCTTCTTAATGAACTAAGACAAAATGATATGATTCGGGTGATGAAACCGGACAAAGGTGGGGGGATCGTGCTCATGGACAAATGGGATTACACCAATAGAATGCTCAAAATTCTAAATAATGTTAGTAGCTGCACAATAGCTTCCAAGAATGAAATTAACATCTCTTATCAAAAAATTGATTTTATCATAGAAGACAATTTATTACAGAGGCTTATTGATTTGGATTTGTACAACTACTTAAAAGTAAGTAAACCTGTCATCCCTGCCATTTTTGGAATACCAAAAACCCACAAATGTATTACAAACCCTCCTATGAGACCTATTGTCTCATCAAAAGGATCCAAGACCCAACCTTTAGCTATTTATATTGACACGAAACTTAAAAGTATCACAGTAGATATCCAGTTAAAAACCCGATTTTAAGAAAATAAAATTTGTATAATGTACCCAATTTATTAAAAAAAATTAAAGACTTTTTTAACCCCCCCAAAATTTTGGAATTTTAAAAAAAAGAGGATGTTTGCACCGAAAATTTAAGTTGGGATGAATTTAAATTTAAAAAATTTTTTTTTTTTAATAAATTTTTTTACCAAAAAAGGGGGTTTGGGGGGATTATGAAAATAAGTTTATTACATGCCTAGAGATGTCATGTCCAGATACTTGCCAGATGTACTGCTGCTGGGCCACCATAACAGTCATGTATGTCAGACAGAGCAGTGGGATGCTGTATAGATGTATGTCAATATCTAATGGCTAGTATGTGGTCATGGCACCTCTTTACCAGCGGTCATCATGTGTCAGGACATACAGGGGTGTGTGAATGCATAACTTATGGGGGCAAATGTGTATCAGTAGTTACATGTTATACCCATCTACATGGCTGTTAACATCCACATTGTCAGGCTTGGTCCACATGTCTTGCACTAAGGGGTTCAGTGTATACCTCTGGACTGTCCAGAGTGTGTCAGACTGTCCACATATATTGACCAATATCTCTGTTGTAGTCCACAGGAGCATTACATGCTAACAGTGGTACTGTCCTATGATGTCCTTAGGATGTCTGTCAGCAGCCAATGGTGCACATGCTAATAGCAGATGTGACCACCCACACACACCATGTCTATGCTGCCTTAAGGTATGTGGATGTACATTACCATACAATCCACCTTGTGTAAATGTAGGCCTACCACCTCCTACCATACAGACTGTTCTGTCTGTCAGTGTGCTTGTGATGGTGCCAGTTATGCCTTGTTATGTAACAGTTACATCCCATTGTGCCAACTGAGTTCTTTACCCCCTAGGAATCGTGTACAGAGTGTAGATAGCGGCTGGTGAACTATACATCTGCATTACTTACTGTTGATTGTTTGGTATCCTGTGGCCCAGTCTGTCTTGACTATTGTATTAATTGAAGGCCTTGGCCTGGACAGCAACATTTGTAAACCTTTCTGGACTACTGCATTTGTATAACTGTTTCACATTTGCATTACTCTATATGGATGTTAGTGTCTAAACTGCTATGTGACATGGCATATACAACTTTAATACTACACAAATAAAGATTCCCCATTTATGCAAATCTGTGTGTGGTGTTATATTCTTTGACCTCTCTGTGGGTATATGTTGCAGGCAACAATTGTCATTTGTATGGGTGGCTCATACAGTGTCCAGTTGTTAAGGTGGTAACTGTACGCCTAGTGACTGTTCCATATTGCGTGCACCTTCTACATATGTATCTTACTATACATATCTCTGTGTGTGTATGTATAGTTACATATATATCTATATATATATATATATATATATATATATATATATATATATATATATATATATCTGTATCTGCATATATGTGCCTATGTATATGTATCCTAAGGATGTTGATAGCTTCCACATTGTACATTCCCTATGGGAGCCAGACTGTACTACATGATATGTTACTGATACCAGCCTGGCATCATACAGGTGGGATGGAGTACTGTAAACATCTTGTGCCCATGTCGTGTCAGGGCCTGGTTATGGGATCTGCAACAGTTGGTAGTGTATTGCAGGGCAGACGTGTTTGGCTGTGGGGGGGTTATACTTATTCGCAGACGATGCATGTTGATTGGGGCCTCTCAACCCCATTAATGGTGCATGTAGACATATATGTTTTTGTTATGTTCTCATTGTTATCTACAGATGTATGTCTGTATATACCTATATATATATATATATATATATATATATATATATATATATATATATATATATATATATATGCTTACATATATATAACAATGTCCGTATATACCTATATAGCTATATATATCTGCTTACATATATATAACTTGCTGAATATATTTAGACATATAGCTGTAGACATATATATCTATAGATGTATGCATTTCTATGTATACATGTATATACATATATATATATATATATATATATATATATATATATATGGTTCCACTTCATATCATCAAATTATCATTTCATCGAATTTCAAATCATCGAGACCAAATTGTCGAAAACTCATTTCATCGAAAACTCATTTCATCGAATCTCAAATCATTGAAAACTATAAAGCAACTAAAATAACATCCCAGACACTGTTTACTATGTTTATGCAGGGCAAGCCCCTGCACTATGTGGGGGCTCTGCCCCACCCGTAAATAAATATACCAACTCCAATGTCACACTACAGTGGGGGAAAAAGGTAATTTCCTAACCCCACTGTAGTGCGACCTTGGAGTTGGCATATTTAATTATGGGGGTGTGGAACAGAGTCCCACATGAGGGGGTGCAGGGCTTGCCCCTTCATAAATGTAGTAAAAACTTTGTGGAATGTTATTTGTAGTTGCTTCATAGTTTTCAGTGATTTGAGATTCGATGAAATGAGTTTTTGACGATTTGGTCTCGATGATTTGCATGATGAAATGATAATTCGATGATATGAAGTGGAACCATATATATATATATATATATATATATATATATATATATATATATATATATATATACATATATAGATATGTTGCATCTGTTTAAATATTAATGTATATAAACACACATAAATCTACATGTTGGAATACATTCCCTGTACTGTTGAATGACTGGGCTGGATTATATGTTTGTGAAAACATTGGGGTTATGTATACCTGACATGGCTTAGTGGTAAATCACTTTGACTGTGGTGTGCAGGGTCTTGGGTTCAAACCTCACAGAGGCTGTTTATTTTGTTGCTGGGCAGAACAAGGGCCATTGGATACAGATTGATTAAGGCACTTTTAAGCAGTTGTAAGCAGGTTTGCGCGGGTTTGCACAGAGGTAAGCACTGCTATCTTCCGATTACAGTTTCTTAGGCTCATTTAGCTTCTAGATTGCTTAACCTGTGTAGGCATTGCTTACCCCCATGCAAACAGGCTTAAACCCGCTTACTGCTGCTTAAAAGTGCTTACTCCCGCTTACCCCAGTGCTAATTTCTTTGGAAATTAGTGAAAAAGGGGCATAAAGAGGGAAAGACAGTAGGGAAAATAGCTAGGGATGTGCAGGAAGGGTGTGGGGAAGGTTCATAGCTGCCCATTTCTTCTACAGCAACAGCTGTGCATATACACTGAATTTGGAGGTAGATTTATATACTCAAACCCCTGGGAGGGGGTGAGGACAACGATAATAAGTTGTGATGCCTATTAGACCAGATTACATGAGTCCAGTAGACATGTGTGTGAAATGGACAGCTATGTATGGGGCAAGATGTTTTTTTAGGAACAGATTGCCCTTTTATTTCAGGTGAGAGTGGGATGTTGGGGAGGGATAGCAGGTATATTTGGGAAGGTAGGTTGAGTAGGTTAACAGACAAGACAAACAAGACGCATACAGGGACAGTATGTGACACATCTGGGGGCAGGCACCTTGATGGGGAGGGGTGTTGGGAAATTGGAAGCTCATGATCTCCCTAGTGGAAACAGTGTGACTGAGGTCCCCACCCATGGGCAGTTACCACTGCACGTTCACAGCCTTGAAGGTGGCTGTGCTAGGGGCTGTGTCACAGGGCCAGCCTGACCCTCTAGTCATGACACGCAGCCCTTGAGCTGGCATAGCAGATCACCAAGCTGCTGGTTGAGCTTGCTACAAACCACAACCCAGACCTGGTGACGGGTGACAGGTTCCCGTCCATGCTCGCTCACGGGGGGGGGAGCCGCATCCCCTGAGGCAGTTCCACTCAAAGGTGGTGTAGGACCAACAGACAGGGAGGTACTGGGTTGGGCCCCAGACATGATGGTGCCCGGTGCCATGGCCAGCTGAGGTGGGACAGGTGGGTCTGCTGGGACCGGCTTTCCCAAACGTGCTATAGTGTTTAGATTTTATCATCATATGTGGGTTAGTAATAGTCACCACATTCCAGGGTTAGGTATAACAGCATGCATAGATATTCCCATTAACCCAGACACCAGATATGGAACAGTTGCATAGCAAACAGAACACATGCATATATGGGACCACAGTGGTAATATAAACAGCATGCCGGTACATTGATGGCACCATGACTCCAATGTTGGAATAATTCAATGTAGCACATGCATGGGAACATAAAATATTTATCAAACAACAGAACATTATCAGAACATTGGAGTCATTACATACCGGTTGGGGTGGGTATGTTGATTAGTGTTGGGGATATGGTGGGGGGAGAGAAAGATGTCAATTAACAACTAGTATATTTCTGTAGTCCACATTACTTTCCTTGTCAGTGTTGTTATCTGTACCTTACAAGTCTTACTAAACTACCCTATAGCCTTAGTTTGGACAGTGATATGGCTGTCATCATTGTTATACATGAACTGGTTTTACCTGCAGTATACACCTCTTACCTGGTATACCTGTGAAGGTAATGTATGTTAACACTAACTAACTGTTTCTACACATACTCCCAGATACTGAGTTGATGTTGTGCACATGACTATCCAACTCTTTCTGCACAGACTCTGGCCATGTGTTTACCACATGCAGGTGTACCGGGACATATCTAGAATATTACCCTCTCCAACCTTTAGTGACTTGACACACACATATACATGCTTTCATACACAGTTATATTATGTAGCACAGTGTGGGTGACAGTGATCAGTGATACTTTATTATTCAGAGAAACTGCAACACTCACAATTCCCTACAATACCAGAGTAAACAGTACCAGTACAGGGTATAATGGTTTTTATTTCTCAGAAAAGTGTTTGCAACAGACGTACCTGTGGGAGCAATGTTTGTTAGCACTAACTGAATGTTTCCACACAAGTTCCAGATTACACATTTGTATTATGCACATACATCTCACTCTGTGACTGTACAAATTCTGGTCACAGGTTGACAACATGGGGGTGTAGATAGGACATACTTGGCTTATTACTCTCCTAACAGTTTCAGGAATTGCTACAGTGACAGGTTTGTTCACATAAATGTTAGACATTCACTTGTATCCCCTGTTTGCTGGCTAAACATCTGCGATCATCCCACAGACTTACCAGGGGGACAGGGGAACATGCAGCAGATATGGGCCCATATACTGGGCATTCTGGTCTCATCTGTACAGTTGTGGAGTATGATTCTGTATGCAGCCTACTTCCACTCCCAAAATTCAGACCATGGCTATGTCTGCTACAACCTAGACACTGTCCATCAGAGTTGTGTATGCTATATAGATATTGCTGTATATTTTCTATCTGCTTTCTGTTCTATAATTCTCCTGTGCATTTGCATTCTGACCTTGTATTACAATGCTCTTACACAGATTTCCTAGACAGTTATATTTTGTAGGACAGTGTGGGCGACAGTGATGTGTAATACCTCATTAGTCAGAGCAACTGCATCACTCACAAAGCCATACAATACCAATGTAAACAGTACCAGTACAGGGTATCATTCTTGTATTTCTGGGCACAGTGTTGGTATCTGACCTGTGGGAGAAATGTTTGTTAGCTCTACCTGATTATTGCCACACACAGTACCATATTCCACATTACTATTATGCACATACATCTCACTCTGTTACTATACACACTCTGGCCACTGCTTGACAAGATGGGAGTGTAAATGGGGCATACGTGGCTTTTTAGTCTCATAATGTTTTGCGGAGTTGCTAGCTTTGATCTCATAGATGTGTGTCAATCAGTTGTATTTCCTGTTTGCTGCCTATATGTCTGGGATCATCCCACTGATTTCCCAGGGGACAGGTTGACAGGCAACAGATATCGGCCAGTTTACTGGACATTTTGGACAGTTGTGGGGTATGATTCTGTATGCAGACTGCTACCACTAGCAGGATTCAAACCATGGCTATGTGTGCTAAAAAAACAATAGTTCACATCTCAGTTGCATGTGCTATTAGGGTTTTGTTGTCTGCCTTTTCCCTGTTTTCTGTCTATGTGTTTCTCATTTGTACTAAATGGCCTCTGGGGTTTACACCAGTCATATAATATCCATTCTATTTATGGTGCACAACGTGGGTAACAGTGCTTATTACAATAGTACTATTACGTGAATGCAAATCTACATTACCATATGATAGCAGAGTATACGCATTCAGTCCAGCAGTTAGACCTTTATTATCAGGCTATTACACTTTTATTTACGTACATACTATATGAGTCTTTTCCTGCCATATTCTCTGGTGTATGCAGTACTTGTCTTTAACAATACAGGTTTTATACAGGCAATTAATTTACTATTACTTTTAGATTTATTTCCTATGACAGTACATGCAAGAGTATTACTGACCTGCCTCACGTCACAACCTCTCCAGGCAACTGCCATGGACCTCCTGGCTCATGGCCCACTCGACTGCAGCTGTGGAGGACATAAGAGGAATATTTAGCCATACCTATCCATGATATACATGAGCTGGCAATTATTAAACAGATAGTGGACTGATACTTACACACAGCTGGAACATCTACTACCGTTCTAGCTTCTTGGATCCACTGGTCCAAGAGGTCCCCCTTACGCTGCTTCAGGCCGGTATAGTGATGCCTGGCCTGCTTACCAGTTCAGGGTGTGCCAGTGGCACTGGTGAGGTCACATGCAAGATGGTTCCAGGCATCCACCTTATATTGGGAGCCCTGGTACTGGTCCTGCAGCAGTCTCTGTTCATTGTCTTTGACAGGGAGTCCTGCCATGACTCTGGACTCCTGGATGCACCAGCACTGTGACCAAAAGTGCACACCCTCTCCCCTTCCTGACATAGTGCCTGCAAGGGAAGCTACAACCAGTTATGAGATGTATTCCTGCCTCATGGGTTTAAGTAAGGCCACTTTCCCCGCACTTTTTTGTGATTGGCCAGTTTTGAAAAGGCTAAGCTATGGGCAAACCTGCTTACCCATGGCTGTCATTGTTTAAAGGGATATAACACTGGGCACACTGAGTTAGCTGCCCCACATATTGCTTACACCTCCTAAGCTTGCCTGTGCAATGCTTATCGTTCCTTACATTTGACTTTGCACTATATTTCCTTTTTGGCATTGATTTATTATTCATTACATCTTATATGTATGTCTGGTATCCATGATTCATGTGTCTGTATACTGTATGGGGTCCATGTGTTTTATTGGGGACCTCAACACTCTATTACAATTAAACCTGACTTTTGGGCTTACTGCTGTACTCCAGTTTATATATTCATGTTATGTAGTGGGTTATGGAACATATGTCTGTATACTGATTCCTTTTACAGGTTCAGTTTGATTTTACTATAGTGATGACTTGTTTGCTGATACCTCATTCATCTGTACTTTTGTGATGGCTTGGTGGTTAACTGCTGTGGCTATAGTGTATAAGTTCCTGGGTTCAAGACCTGCAAGGCTGTTTATTTTGTTGATGGGAAGAATAAGGGCCATTGGATACAGAGTGATTAAGGCACTTTTGAGCATTTGTAAGCGGGTTTGCACAAGGGTAAGCAATGCTAACCTCCGGTTACATATGCTTACAGAGAGTTAGCTTCAATATTGCTTAACCTGTGTGCGCATTGCTTAACCCCAAGCAAATGGGCTTAATCCCATTTACTAGTGCTTATATATGCTTACTACTGCTTATTGGTGCTTAGACCTGCTTACTAGTGCTTTATTCATTATGAAACTGACACCCCACATATGCATTTATGACAGTTCCTCAATATATGTTATTTAGTGGGTTATGCAACAAAAATATTGGTCATAACGTGCTTTGCCAAGGAAAATGGAATGTGCTGCAGTGGGACTCAAACCGGGAATGCCTGCTTGTAAGGCGAATGCTCTGCCCACTACACTATTGCTATGCTGCATCATTTGCATATATCTTCTTTGTTATCCTCGTCAGCCATTTAAGCTGCATTAACCATAGCTAAGCATTGGGCACACCAGCACACCTATGGTTAGCTTTAATTGGAGTTTTAAAAAAATAAAATAAAAGGGTTTGTTCATTTTATTTCTTTATACTTGCTGTTGTACACCGGGGGGGGGCTGTCGGTGGGGATATGCAGACACCTATGAGTGGTCTCAACCATTTCTTAGCCCTTTCAGCTGTTCTTCATTGCAGGGGCGTGTATATTCTGAGAGCTCTGCTCTTAGACACACCCACTACAGTCTTACACGCGGACATTTAGGAGCTCAGGCAGCACGCCTCGTTACTATGCATGGCGTGCTGCCGTCCTGCTCCTAAATGTCCGCTTCCATGCAGGACTAAGCTAGTCCTGCACAGAAGATTAGTAAATCCGGGGGAGTATTTTATATATCTCAAGGGATGAGACCATCTTTACTGGGGATTTTATTGATTTTTAAACCTTTTGTTTGTTTTTTAATCTCCGTTATTGTTATGGGTTTCATCAAACATTTTATATGTTCTTGTCATACTTTATTTAAAGTATTTTCCTTCAGGAAAATGTTATACTTACATGCAGTCTATATAACTTTCTTTTCTCCAATTTATTTTTTCAGAATGTTAAGTATATCTTTTATATTCTAAGATTTTTCATTATTGTGCTTGGATGTAGTAAAACTTTTATTTTGGTTAGATTTTTTTATTTTGTTTTATTTATTCTATTTGCCAATCAAGATAGTTTGTTATGATTTGCTGAATATGATTGCAACCTGATGTTTCCCAGCAATTTCTTCTCAGATAAAATCTGATGTGAATTTTTCTTCTCTTTTTTTAATTTCCAAGCTCTTTGAAATCTATGTTATGAAGATCTACCTGTCAGAAGTATAATATAACTGTGCAGCAAAATCAAAGTGATGTCACTCAGTGGCCATCTTGGCTCTGCCCTAACTACAGTGTTCTCCACTCAAGTGCAAACATCTTTTATAATCACAACATTTCCATTCAAAATTAAACATTATACAGAAAATTCTAGCACAGCACATTAGCAAAACTACTGCAATTGTATATTTATATAAATAACTCTGTATACAAAAGTGTCTTATATGGATTTACTTTGTAAAGCTAGTTATGTTATATTTGCTTGATGGTTTGCAGATCTGTATTATTATTATTACCACCTTTGCATTTGCTTTTCTGTATTTGTATTCAGAGGTTTTCTCACTGGAATCCACTGAAAATGGATTCCTTAAGGGCTCAGTTGCCAATTCCAGCTGACAAATGAAAACAAACAAACAAATAATTAAGTATATATTTAATCATCTTGATAGTTTTACTTTTAATTTGATAACAATAATCCAAACATTTTGAAGTTTCTGTTTTTCAGTGCCAGCCTTCCTTAAATATTTGCTAGGGTAATTATGCAAGACATATTTTCTCCAAAGTCAACCTACTCTCTTTGCCTTCTGTGAATATTTCACCTCTTGTTGACATGCAAAACTAGTTTAAGTTAGGAACTGTTTAATTAAAGTACATTTACATCAACCATTGGATGCTGTGGTGTTTTGTGGAAGTACTTTAGCTAGTGGCATTGTTTTTGGATTTATTGGCTGTTTATCTTTGCCTCAGCCACACTGTGTTATTCTTGCGGTTAGTTTATGTTTTTAAAATTGTCTGTAAGCAAAGCAATGCATAAAGGATGCAGACTTCTCGAGATTGTTTGCAACAGAAGTTACCAAGGCACTTTAGAGGTGTTAAGTGGAGATAGATATCATACCTTGAGATTTTCAAAGTCTTTTTTAATGAAAGTAACATAATAAACCAAGGCAAATAAGAAACGTTCTGTCTGACCTGTATTGTATCACAAAAACTGACTGCCTGATGATTGATGATGCTTCAGAAATCCTAGGTACTTTGGAACTCTGCCCCATAAACAGATCATTGGAGCAAATGAGCAGTAATTTGTTTTATGAAGAACTAAGGGAATGACATGGTTCGTGTGTAGTAGCCAGTGTTCTGTAGTTCTATTAGTTGCTGCAGACAGGAGCTCTAAACTGCTTGTTGTTTGGTAATCCTCTGAGATAGATTGCCAGTTATTTGAAAGTATTGATGGTATTTACCACCACACCCATACTGGCCCAAAAATAGGGACAATTTTTAAATATTGCTCTTATAAACTTAGAAAGTTGATAGAATAACAGGTTTTACATTATCATTTATTTTGTAATGGGTATGATGTCTGAAACTGAAATGTTTGTCATTATTTTCTAACTTCAATCTTTAATGAGCTGCCACTAATGTGCCATAAAAACACAATTTTATGAAAAATGGGCCAAAAATATGAGGCAAAAATCTGGACATTCTGCGAAAATCTGTACAGTTGAGAGGTATGTCACAATGGTTAATATTTACACTTTTCAGTACCTGGGGGGACAGTGGGCTCAGGCCCAGTGCTGCACTATTTTCTTTGATGTTTATGGTAGTAAGCCTATGACAGCACTTCAGGCTATCTTCTATCATTACCATGGAATTGCTAGTCTTTGTTCTCAAGATAAATGACCATGAGTACAATCCAATCTTGACATGAAACCACTCCAACTAATAAATATGCCTGTGGAGATTGTAGACAACCCCTCTCACTTGTGGGACAATTTCTGAAGTACTGAATTTCATCCTAACCATTTTTGGATTTGTAAAGGTGTGCATGCTGTCCTTTAAAAGAAACATTAGTCTGCTTTCAATTTCAGTTACCATAGCCTTTTGCTCCATTAGCATTACCTCTGACATGATGAGCTGTCAAAAGACAATCTATTAGCTTAGTAAAAACCAGGAATTAACAAATAAGAGACACCAAGAAGAACAATACTGGCAAAAAATCAGTAACTGTTGATAAACTTGCTCTGACTTCACATTTACATAAATACCCAAGACAAAAAAAATCTAATAAAAGACTCTTGTGTTTCGGAAGTAGCTGCATCAGCATGGAATGTTATTGTTGTGGCTATTCCAAGCAATGGCAATCTTCTGCATTCTATCCATCTATAGGGTGTGAATCCCTGCAAACCACTTATATAAAAGGTCTGCAGTAAGCATTTTACATAAGATTATCTTGGCCCGAATGGAGGGTTGTGTTGGCTTTCATAGGATAAAGTGTTTTACATGTGCCTGGAGTATGATAGAAGTCTTCTGGATTTTCTCTGCTGTAGCATTGAATTTACTTTGGATTACAAGGCTATTGGTGGCATTGACTTCGAAACTCTACCTTAATCCCTATGCTGTGACATATTTCTATAACATATTAATCAGATAGACAGACATTTGGCATCATCAGTAGGCATAATCATTCAATGCATTATAGGATACACTATTTTCTTAAAACAGCAATGCTATTTATACGTTCTTCTTAAAGATGATATCTGTGTATTCTAAACTATTTATAGTAAAATGCAAATATAAAACTCCGATTCATAGTGCTAACTGATGATTTACAGGATATTTATTACTGCAGTAAAAGTGGCCTTTGTGAAACTGTAGGGAAATATATGATTTGACTGTTGCATCTGTATATTTATTTCTAACTCACTGTTGGTTGATAGGTTGCAGTTATAGAGAAAACAGTGAGACCAAATAGTTTGAGTGCTTCTAAGATGATTTCTGGTTGATCTATATCACAGACATCTCAATGGTAAGGATGTCAAAAGCATATGCTTTAAGTTGTGCTTACACTGTTAAGATCAATTAGTGCTATGAACCAGTGTTCTTTTTTATTTGCATTTTACTGTAGATAGTTTAGAATGCACAGGTATCATCTTTAAGAAAAATGTGTAATATTGCTGTAATGCACTGAATGATTATGCCAGTTGATGATGCATTGGTAATGAGTGAAGTTGTTAGCATTTTTGTCATGCTGCAGTCTTGCACTATATTAACGTTGTTGTTTTCCTGACATTAATACTGCCTGCCAACATATCTGGTAAATAGAGGTGCACTTTGTGACACTGTACAATGCTGACCACGAGGGATACAGATGTTACCAATTATGTTCCTGGTTGAAATGAATGAATTAATGAATCTGATTATGTCTTCTTCAGTATATAGCCTCTATCATGCTCCTTGCTAGTCAGCTACCAAGATGGTGGGAGCCTATCCAGGTTGCTTTCATCATTATTTTCATTTCCTATATTTTCTGCACCAACCTCTTCTTTGTTATACAGGACATTGGAATAATCTCATGTGTGTACATTCCACTGTATGGTATTACATTAAGGAGCCTGGCTTGCCATAACATCTCCTCTTTCATTTTGAATACATGTATACAGGCTAGCATGTCTTTGGTGGCCCTTCACCTTTAGGATGTTTCTTCCTGACTCTGTGCATCCTCCCTTTTATTGGCTCAGTATTATTTGGGAACATAAGATACTCCTGCAGGAGGTCCTGCACAAACTTTTCTAAACCAAACTTTAGAACTTTTTCCTGCAAGCCTATTTTTAAGATATTACATCTTTTTGATCAGTTTTCTAAATTATCCAGTTTTGTATATTGTATAACAATTATTTCTTCCAGTCTTGTAATTTTTTGTTATAATCGGGTATTTCTGCCTTAAGTGAGGTTTCATCATCCTCCAGATCCTTGTTTTATCCCATGTTAGCAGTAGTTCAGTTGTCTGCACACCTCTTAACTGTCCAGATTTTGCAGAATGACAATATTTTTACTTCATATTTTTCATCTATTCCACATAATATTTGTGGTCTTCTAGGAAATCATTGTGGATTTAAGTCACTAAATAATGACAGACATTTAAATTTCAGATTTCATAACCTTCAGATAATGCATACAAATGCAAAACCCAGTAGCAACCTTCTAAGTTTATAAGAGCAATATTTAAACTCAGTTCTTGATTTTGGGACTTTGTTCCTTATTATTTTTGGCTTTGCCCAG
Source organism: Protopterus annectens (assembly GCF_019279795.1). Taxonomy (NCBI): domain Eukaryota; kingdom Metazoa; phylum Chordata; order Ceratodontiformes; family Protopteridae; genus Protopterus; species Protopterus annectens. The sequence continues at coordinate 211,820,126 of NC_056738.1, forward strand.
ATTTATTGTGCCAGGAGGTTGAGTGGTAAGGTTCCCTGCCTTTCTATTGTGTTTTTCACCCCTCCTATGTATTCAGCAACTGTTGTTTGTTGCTGAACAGAATATAGAGCTTCTATTCCTTTGCTTTGAATGCCATCATCTCATCCTTCTTTTGCTCTTGTTTACCCATCTTCCTGAGTTTTGACAATGTATCTTCCCCTGGCAACCTGGACTTTTTCTCTCCCTCTTTTGACTGCCTTACTGGGTAAAATGAACACTTTGTCTAGGCTAACTGGTGCCTTCAGATGATATCATATGTATTGCTCAGTGGGACCCAAATAATATTTTGAAAGATTTTTACACTTGAATGTCATAACCCATCTGTCATCAATACAAATGCCCTTTATAACCCAAATAGACAGCTTAAATCCACTGACAAAATGATATTCACTATGATAAAAACTAACATCTCAGATGGTGACTCTGTACTCCTCTTTCCAGGCCAAAATTTAGAAACCTTTTCCTCTTACCCTGAGAAATAGAGTAAACACCAACGTTTTTAAGGTACAGAGAAGGGAATACCTAAAAGGTACCTGTCTCTGTACATGCAAAACTCCTTAATGACAAATGCCATGTCCCTTACTTTCTCCCTTTCTTTCCAAGCACTAGACCTTTAGTTGTCAGTCCAAAATGTTCTCCATGTCCTCCCCCTCTCCCTCTTCTTTCTTGTACCTAACGTAAAACATTCTTTCTCACCTCTTAGTACTAATTTTCCATTTCCTCTATTTCTCTCCTTCTATGAAGCACATTTCCATACATGTTTCATAGCTGCCATTAATTAACAATACTCTGTTATATGCTGTATATTTGCTGATTACTTGTAAACCTCTGTTGATTACTCATATATCTCTGTTTACTGTGTTCTTTATATATTTTTTTATTCCATAGCTTTTCTCCCTGAAAAAAGGTTTTATAGTTCATAAAATGCTGCTGCTATTAAGTAATGATAGTCTGTTTAAATTTTGCATGCCTGTATACCTCTGTTTACTATGTTCTTTATGTAATCCTGGAATTTGTCTGAAGATTTTCTTCCCAGGCACCCACTAAAAAGGTACAAAACTAGAGTCTGTGTGTGCATTATTATTCAGTATCATATTTAGAGAGCAGTTACAGCAGGGTGGGTAATTGCAGGGGCAGCAGTCCTAAGCATACCAGGCAGTGAAGGCTGGGTCAGATGAAGAGTCATTGGAGGAGCCAGCATAAGGAGATGATCATGACAGATGGAGGTGGTTATTCGGTGGAAGGTACAAAGAGGTAATGACTTGTACATAACTTCAGAATATAGCAGAGTAAAGTAGATAACACTGCAGTAAAAATCATGCATGCAAATCCAATACCACACTGTGCTTATCTATGCATGGGCTGGTTAAGCTGTGCATCAGACATAGGCACGCCAGGTAAAAATGTACAAAGTGCAGGGCACAGTTATTATCATTTTTACAGGTCCATAGGTTTAGCAGCTGTGATAAACAGATGCACTTGTATAAAAAGTACCTCTTATGTGGTAAAAGCAGAGCTGAAGGTTTGATTGATTAATTCTTCAGTTATTCAGCTTTCTCAGCTACCAAACTTGGTTATCTAGAGTTTATTTTGTAGCATGATGAGGCTGTCTGTTCATAGTATTACTGTCTGCCTGCTGTCATGCTTATGTCATGCAGATACACCTGTCTAGGCATGATTATGCTACAGGACTTAGTTCATTATTGTTTCTGAATTGCTCAAGGTTCATAAAGAGCACAGCTGCTAGGCAGCACATTCAAGTCACCTCAGTGCTATGCACACACATGGGTTGTTGTGAGCTGCATTGCATGTGTGGTTTAGGTCATGCCTCAGGGGTTATCTGTAATTCCATATCTAACCATCTGTAAATGGAGGCTGTAGTGCCTGATTTCATAACACCCTACAAAAGGATACAGGTTCACTATCTTTCACACCTTAAAGTGCCGTTGTTAACAATTTGATACTGTACTTAAGTTATCTGCACCCACCATGCATCACACAAATGAGATGCTTGTCGATGCCTGTTGGTGCGTGACAGATATGGCAAGCAGGAACTGCTTTGGCTACCAATTTGCTGCTATTTTTCACTAAGAATCTTCCAGGTGAAGCACCATTGCAGGAGCAGAAAAATGAGAGTGTTTTGTTCCTTTTAGAGCACAAAGTTGGTCTGTGGAGGACTCAGGCATTTTTCTGTACTTCCTTCATCAGGACTACATCCAGAGGCTTCTACAGGAAGGCTGTCAGAGCCTCAGTATAAGACTGAAGCATGAAATAGTTTATATTAGGCTGTCACCCATGTCACTGACACTTTCCTCCCTCACAAAAAAAAAACTCTTGCAGGAAGTTAACAAAGTAGGAGGAAGAGCCAGATCAAGTACTCCTGCAGCCACATTCGACCCTTTTAATTTCACTCATGAATTTAAAAAAAACTGTCTAAACTTCCACCACTGCCTCCATTGTTTTAATTCCAGTCCTATAGGAGACCTGTCTTCTATCCCTTTCCTGAAAAAATTTTCATTTGGACAAAGTGCTAAACATATAAAATCTCTGCCTAATCATGGGCCTGGAAGGTGTGTTGGCCTTTACCTGTAGTTTAAAAAACTATGCGAGAATTTCATTGTTCTCAGGCTCACCATCTTTTCAACCTCTTCCACTCCCAATCTCCTTCATCTAAGTTATGGAAGGAGGCAATATTAAAACTTGTAGTCAAATGTGCCACATCAACTACTGCCTCTAATTATAGGCTAATAGCACTACTACAAATACCTATTCACAACTTAAATGCAGAGCTAGATCCAGTAATAGGCAACTTAGGCAAGTCACCTAGGGCCACCTAGCTGGGGAGGGGGCTTTCTGGCTGGGGGTCTGCCACAAAAACTTACACTTCTTCTTTATGCTTTAGGAATACACTCTGCATGCATAACATTTATTCTTTAAGGGACAAATGCAGAGTATGTTTGAGTTCCATCAAACGCAGTGCTTATAGAGGAAATAGCAGGTGTGTGTGTGTGTGTGTGTGTGTGTGTGTGTGTGTGTGTGTGTGTGTGTGTAATACCCCAGTTAGGGATGGCAGGTTGTTTAACTTATTCAGGCTCAAACTCTGTACCTTCAATACAGGACCATAGAGCCTAAAATTTCCACACCAACCACCAAACATTTCAAGGACTGTTGAGATGTTCTTCGTGTTTCACTGTTGCAGTCATTACACTTGGGTTATCCTGCTGGCAGGCTACCCTCAGTCGGCCTGAATTCCAAAGTCTAGGTCTGGCGTCGGTTGCTGTCACCTCCTTCCTGACATCAGTGCACCAGGGGTATAAAAGATGTAGCCGATGCCATTTTCTTCAGTCTTTCTTGCCGTGTGGTGCCTGAAGCAAAAGCAGCTGGCAAGTGCCGGTCGGCCGACTCCTGAGATTTTCGTGTTCAAATTTTAGATCCGAAGTCTTCACTAAAAGCTAAGTACCCCATTGGGGAAACTTTTTTCTTGCTCCAGACCGATGTCAGAAAAAGTTAATAATTGTATTTCTTGTGGGAAGCAAATACCTCATAAGGACTTTCATTCTTACTGTATTCCTTGCCTAGGCCCTGACCACGATGTTGCTAGTTGTCGGTTTTGTGCTAGATTTAACCAACGCACTATTAAGTGTCGGTACGATTTTGCATTTCACTATTTTGGCAGAAGATTTAACTATACAATGTCATCGGATAGCTATCCGACTACTGGAATTCACAAGAAATGCAAGGAAAAGGACAGGCATCCGAGGTCCAAAACCGACAATGAGGCTTCTTCTAAGCCAGTTGCTGGTTTGCCGGTTCTCAGTGAAGCACCTTCGCAGCCCCTGACGATCGCTACTTTAAACTCACAGGCTGCTACCAACACCCACATGGAGTTGACCAGGCCACTGGAAGCTCAAGGTATTGGACCTTCGGAAACTATTCCCACAGATGGGTCTGGAGCTGCTGAGCAGGCATCGGCTTCTGAGGGTGTTTTCAGACCTACTTAGTTATATGTTAAAATGACTTCAGCTTCAAAGGCAAAGACTAAAAGCACCTTTAAAGACAAAGAAGCAAGTACAATAGCCTCATGGACAGGCCTCCATGCCTGAAAAACAGATGCTCAAAATGGCTGAAGACCTAATTACTTTGATCAGAGGTTCCCATCCCCTCCTGATAAGAGGCCTAGGCAAGAGACAGAATATGAATTTTCAGATCAGATTTCCATTTCATCTGATTCCTCTTCTGATCAGGAATACTCTCTTCCTCCCTATGAGGATTCTGATGCTGAAGAATCAATCCCTTCAGCCTCTCCTCCTGAGGATTATTCTTTTGGGGAAACTTTACATACCATGAGGGAGAATTTCCACTGGGAGAGCCAAGATTATTCAGATTCTAAGAAAAGGCTCAGAGACTTCCTTTTACTACCACAACACAGGCCCCTAGCTATTCCACCTGTGTTAGACATTGTAGATTATGTATTTTCAGAGTCCAGTCTGACCCCTGACTCCTTACCTCCAGCTTCTGTTAAAGCGGACAGGTACTACAGGGTTCTTGACTCTAATAAATTCCTTTTCAAAAACCCTGCTGTTGACCCAGAAACTATCTCTCAGGGTCCCAAAGGGGTCAAGGCTTCCACTGCAAAAAACCCTACTCCCTCTGACAGGGATTCTAGGGCACTAGACAGATGGGGAAAAAAAGATTTACACTTCTGCTGCCCTGGCTATAAGGGCTTTAATTTGTCAGTTTCATATGCTTAAATATCAGCAATATATTATGTCACTGCTTAAACAGAAAATGTTGATAAATTCTGAATGTGCGGAAAACAAAGAAATGCAGGAATTATTGCATGCAGCTGAACAAGTTCGAAAGCATACTTTGCAATGTGGTTTTGATTCTCTGGAGGCCTCCTGCAGGGCCGCAGTTACGGGTTCTGTCATTAGGAGGCATGCATGGTTAAAGGAACAAAATCTACCTGATCATGTTAAAGCAAAATTATTAGATGATCCATTACAGCATGATACCTTGTTTGGTGTTAAAGCAGAAGAGGTGTTAAAGAAAATGGAGGACAAAGCTAAATCTATGCAAACAGTCAAGGATTTCTTACAGGTACAGCCAACAACATTTAGCAGACACTGACCTACAAAGAATTGGTCCTTTCCGGTGTCAGACAGGCCACAAAGGGGCAGATACAGACACCCTAGAGGCAGATCCCAGCACCAAGGTTCATACAGGTCTAAACAATGGGGTGCTTCTACCTCCAAAACTGGAGAAGACAAATCACAGCCATACAGGAAACAGTCCCAATGACTTTCGCCTGCCTGCGCCAAGCACTTATCTTCTGGCAGCACCTTTAGGGGGAAAGCTAGCACTTTTTTCGCAAAATTAGCACATAATAACCCAGGACAAATGGGTCTTAAACATAGTGTCACAAGGCTACAAGTTTCACTTCCATTCCCTGCCAAGGGCAAATGGTTGGCCAAACCTGCCAAAACATCAATGGGCAGAGGCATAAAAACAAGTTTCATCCCTCATGGACATGAGGGCCATTCAACAAGTACCAGAGCAAGAGCAGGGACAAGGATTTTATTCAAGGCTGTTCTTGGTACCCAGAAAGGACAAAGCCTGGTGACCAAAACTGGACCTATCCATTCTAAACACATATCTGGATATTCAAAAATTCAAAATGTTGACTCTACAGCAGCTTCTGCCCATGCTGGGCAAGAAGGCTTGGCTTGTGACTTTAGATCTAAAAGAGGCATACCTGCATGTCCCAATCAGACAAACATGCAGAAGATACCTCAGATTCAAAGCTGGCTCAATGCACTACCAATTCTCTGCACTCCCCTTTGGCTTATCTACTGCGCCCAGGGTCTTCACAAAGTGCCTGGCACCATTAATTGCATTCTGCAGACAAAAAGGAATACAAATATATCCTTACTTGGACGACTGCCTCATTCAAGCAGAGAACAAGGACATTCTACTACAGCATCTGTTGTTTGTAAAAAGATTACTACCATGCCTAGGGTACACAGTCAACAAACAGAAATCCAAACTAGTAGCCTCTCAAGAGATAATATTCCTGGGTGCAAGCTTAAATACATCTGCTCAGATGGCTTATCGCATGCCAGACAAACAAAGGCAACTGACTACCTATTTCAAACTGTTGGCAAGAAAGGCCCAGTTATCTGCAAGAAAAATTCTGCAGGCTTTGGGCTTCATGGCATCCTGCATTCTACTAATTCCATATGCAAGACTGCATATGAGTAAACTTCAATGGTACCTAAAAAGTGTTTGGACTCAACATTGCCACAGCCTGGAAACAATAGTTACTCTCATTCCCTGCCAGCAACAGGAGTTTCGATGGTGGGGGAAGGCCTGTTACCTGAACAAGGGACAGCCATTCACTCTACCCACAGCCACACAGACATTAACAACGGATACATCAGATTATGCCTGGGGAGCCTACATGGCAGGAAAATGTATTCAAGGCACATGGTCTGCAAACCAAATGCATCTACATATCAATCAGAAAGAGAAGCTAGCTGTTCAAAATGCTCTGACAGCCTTCAAGGACCTACTTCATCCGGGACAACTACTGATAAAGACAGACAACACCACGATCATGTGGTATATAAACAAGCAGGGAGGCACTCATTCTTACCCCTTTGCAGACTACCCATGACCTTGTGGGACACAGCATTGACTTACCAAGTACATCTGCAGGCACAATTCCTGCCAGGAAAGATAAATACTCTGGCAGACGAACTAAGCAGAAACCTCATGGATCCCCATGAGTGGAAATTGGATCCACAAGTCTTCAGCATGATAACAAGGAAATGGAGATGACCGGACATAGATCTATTTGCCTCACCTCACAACTGCCAACTAAAGAGGTTCTGCACAAGAACTTATCACAGACAAGCAGGGAAAGTGGATGCTCTATCTTTCAGCTGGAAAAACTTAACAGTATATGCCTTTCCTCCTCTGCCTCTCCTCCCCAAGGTACTCCTAAAGGTTAGACAGGAGAAGCCAAAAATGATACTGATTGCCCCAGACTGGCCATGCCAGTATTGGTATCCAATCCTAAGGAACTTGTCTCAATGCCCAGCCTGGACCTTACCTCAAGTGCCTCATCTACTGTCCTAGCAGAACAATCAAATCCTGCACAGCCAACTCAAGACCTTAAATCTGGCAGCATGGCAGATAATGTAGTCATACAAAACACACCTCTCACTCAAGCAGTGATGGATGTCATTTTGGAGGCCAGGATGCCTAATACTAGAAAATCCTATGCTGGAAAATGGAAGAGATTATGTGCTTGGAACCAGGCACAAGGAATTGACACACCTGTACCAAATATTCCTCAGATTTTGCAATACTTGACTGAGATGCTGGACAAAGGTCTATCCTTTTCATCTATAAAAATCCATGCCTCTGCCATTTCAGCTCATTACATACAGAGCCACCAATCTTTTCTCATCCTTTATTAAGGCAGTACCTCAGAGGGGCCAAAAATTTAAGGCCTCCAAGGAGATCACCAATACCTGCATGGGACCTCAACTATGTCTTGGAAAAACTCACCCTGCCTCCTTTTGAGCCAGCCGCTACAGTTGATATAAAGTTTTTATCTTGGAAAACAGCTCTGCTCCTAGCAATAACTTCTGCAAGACAAATCTCAGAGCTAAAGCACTCATGGCTGTGGAACCTTCTATCATTTTTTATCCAGACAGAGTTTCTCTGAGGACAAACCCGACATTTATGCCTAAGGTAGTGTCCAGTGTGGCCCTTAACCAAACTATTCATCTGCCTACCTTTTATCCAAACCCACAGAATAAGGGGGAGAGAATTCTGCATTCTTTGGACATACACAGACAGCTACGCTTCTATTTGAACAGAACCAAAGCTTTCAGAAAGACAGAGCAATTACTAGTGGCATATGCTGCAGGATCACAAGGAAAGGCTATCTCAAAGCAGACTATTTCAAAGTGGATAGGCCACTGCATTCGTTTCTGCTATTCACAACATGGAAAGCCAGTACCTAAGGGCATTAGGCCACATTCAACCAGAGCAGCAGCCACTTCAGCAGCCTTCCTCAGGGGAGTACCAACCAAAGACATTTTAGAGGCTGCTACTTGGAGTTCAGTGCACACCTTCACAAAGCACTACCACTTACTACTCTACTCTAAATCTAGGGCAGGCTTTGCCACTGCAGTTCTGCAGGGCCTAATAGCCGCTCCTAATGCTATTTAGCTCCAGCCTCCCAACCTTAGCTTTGGGATTCAACCCAATTGTTATGACTGCAACAGTGAAACACGAAGAACATAGTACAGTTGTGTACACTTACCATAAATGTAGATGTTCGAGTGTATTCACTGTTGCAGTCCAGGTTACCCACCCGCCATCCCCATTTCTTTGCTGGAACTTATCTGTACTTCTCTATTCTATACAACCTATGTGGTGTATTTGCTTGTAGATGAAGGCAAAATATATACTTTGCTGCATGCATGTTTTATTGACATATTTTTAGCCTACCCTTTTGGGGGCACCTGACATCTGGGGCAAGAAAAACTGAAGAAAATGGCGTCGGCTGCATCTTTTATACCCCTGGTGCACTGACATCAGGGAGGAGGCGACAGCAACCGACGCCGGACCTAGACTTTGGAATTCAGGCCGACTGAGGGTAGCCTGCCAGCAGGATAACCCAATTGTAATGACTGCAACAGTGAATACACTTGAACAATTACATTTATGGTAAGTGTACACAACTGTACTTTTCAGTGCATTTTCAAGGACTGTTGAGTTTCTGTGCGTTTTAAACACTACTGAGCTTCTGTGCATTTTCAAGAAAATTTGCATTTCTGTACATTTTCAAGGAATGTTAAGTTTCAAGGGAAGAGAAGATTACTATTGTTCATGCTAAGTCTGCTTTCAATGTGTAACTATTTTGTTTAGCAAATGGCCATCATTGGTGTTTGTGCTATACATGTTAAAAGCAGTGTTAGTATTACAACAGGTAACATACTTGCCATTGGTGCAAAAGGCTGTGGGGTCTACTCCCACAACATGTACATAGCATACCTCCTTTAAGTGGGGAGGTGAGTGCTGCACTCCTGAGTGTATCTTCCTTTGGGTGACATGCCTAGTAACTATGAACCTGTTGCTGGTTTGGCAGCCATTGCCTATTGCCATATTACCAGCTTATATTTTTTAAATGTAAAACTGGCAGTTTATTCTTCGAGGGCAGCAGGCACTGAATTTGTACATGAATCACTGAAATGTAAAGATGTTTGAAAGTAGCAACATCTTCATTAGTTATAGATCTTTTTAATATGGAATTATTCAGATTACTTTTATTTCTGCAGAGATTGTACATGACTGATACTGGTGGATTGTAATGACTGAAGTTTGAGTGGGCTTTTGTGTTTGAAATGCTCTGTAATGGATAGGTTTGTCATTTGTTCATACATTTTGTTTCATTGCTTACTGGAAAAATGTTCAAGCCTACAAATTTAAAACACACTGTAACATGTCATGCTGTATTTTACTCAAAGAAATTTTTATTAAAATTCATATCTTCAAATAGATTGAACTATAAATTTAGTACAAAAAGCATGCATCAAATAGCAAATACATGTATGCATGGTCAGAAAATGTGTGGAAGGGGCCTATGGTTTGAAAAAGTTAAACTTAATCTTCCACTAGCCAGATGCATTTTCTCTGAATGTGAGTTTTAATGTTACTTCAATAAATATGAGTTTCAAGGGCAGAGAAGCTTACTGTTCCTGATAAGTCTGTTTTCATTGTGAGACAATATTGTTTTGTTTAGCAAATGGCTATCAGTGTTTATGGTATAACATTTGAAATTAAAATTTTAAATATATTTAATCATTGTAGAAGTGAAGAAGAAAATAGTGTGCAAACAATATGTTGATCAGGTATATTGGCTGATCCCAGGCCCCCTTTTCAGCCATAACCTGGGTACAGAAGCACAGCAAAGTACACCGTTAATATGATTTGCAATGCAAACAATATGCAGTATTTATATAACTTGTTACAGGGTTACAATATTGCACAGCAAATTGCAAAGTTCAGCATTACAGTGCAACGGGTTACATAATATCGAGTTATTTACGTTGGAAGACAATGTTTAACTTGCAGAAGTGGTACTATCTAGCAATGTCTTTCATGTCAGGAATTCTAAGAACAGAGAACTAAGATTAACGTATTAAAGGGGAACTGATAAAGGCAGGGCATTAGTTGTATTAAATGAGTAGGAAAAGAAGGAGAAACAAGGAGTGGAGGACTAGAAAAGGTGGAATAGAACAAGCCTGTGAGTTCAGTGGTTTTGTGTTTACATATTTATATAGTTTGATACTACATTAGTATCCAGACCAAGTTGTGACTAACTGCAAAGAAAGCAAAAATTATGCAACCACTTTCCCTAGATCACTGACGGTCTGTTCAGCATCACAAGTCTGAGAAGGAACAACAAACAAACAGACAGACAAAAAACAACTATCTGTACAGCTTGAAGCCCATATTACAGTAGCTTCACATAAGCAACTTTCTGTATCACTTGAAGCCCATATTACAGTAGCTTCACATAAACAACTTCCTGTATCGCTTGAGGCCCATATTACAGTAGCTTCACATAAACAACTTTCTGTATCGCTTGAAGCCCATATTACAGTAGCTTCACATAAGCCACTGGAGGTACTCTGTCAGTCATCACAGCTGAGTGTGAATATACCACACTATATTGTGCTATGCCACTACACAGATATCATTTATGTGCTACCAGTGGAATCCACAACAGAGTGGTGTCTGTCATTTGTATAATATGCAAATATCCTATTCTTCACAGTCATGGCAACTCAGCCCAAAACATTTATGAAATGTTAGCTTCTATGACTTTGGAAAAGGATGTTAATCCCAGGGTATCATTACTGCCTAGAATTATAGGACTTTCATTATCACAGGTGGTAAAGTACCATCCTACAGAATAAATATGTCCTGTTGCATGAAGCCAATGGCAAAAGCAGAAGTGACACACCGCAGTGTTAGCTACCATAATACTAAACAATGCAACAAATAATATACCTCAAGTAAAAAATAATGCCATTAACAAAAAGAAAATACATTAGCAGCTGGTCAGGCCACGTGAGGTCTGAGGACCTAGGTAGGTAGTGTTCCATTAGCCTACATGCATCATGTGTTTGTGGATGTCATTCTCCTTCTTCCCTGCAGCTGATGGTACTTGGTATTAAACGTGACTGAATAGTGTAGCATAAACTTAGAAACAACACTGGGAAGAACTGAAGGTCTAACTATATCACATCATCTGTCTCAGAAACCATAATAAGAGGTTTAGATATGAACAGCTTTGATTGCAAACTCCACTGAAATCTGCTACTTAACAGTTATAATGATTAGGACTAAAATATCCTGGAAAAAACATAACAGTGTGCTCTGTTGGAAGTAAGTGTCCATGACAAGTGAAGGTGCAGGACTGGAAAAGTTGGCATTAAATGGACGCAGAAAAAAAATCCATTTGACTAACCTTCAGTGGTTTCTCTGTGTGTCATCCAGGATCATATGGAAAGATGACTCTATGATTGGAGGTGCCAAGGGTGCTCTGCTCATAGTTCTGTATGCTGGTAGTTACCGATGAGTGCTGTTTGTACATAGTCTGATACTGGAGTGAACTGAGCTAATATTCACACTACAGAAAAACAGTATAATCAAACAAGAAAAAATGAACCGGAATGTTGCTTTCTCAAAATGCTCCATACTCAATAAAAACAAAACAAACAAACAAACAAATTGCAGAAACACTAGGATAATGTCCCATAAAATACCACCAAATATAATAGTGAAAAAGTGTATTTAGCTCTTTTATCTAAATATTTGTCAGTAGACTTCATTAGAATAACATTTTAAACTTTTCTAGTTATTTAAAATCTGCTTAAAATGACATCACCAACAGGGAAGAAAACTGAATTATTGAGTGTCATTTGCCCGAAATTCAACCAACTAAAGACCATAGTGCCTCCATAGGAAATCAATGTCTTTGAATTGTGCCAGCAGTGATGCCCTTTTTGGGGTAATTTCCCCCCTTCTTCGGGGGGGGGTGCAGAGAGGCTTACTTTTGCAAAAACAGTTAAAAAGAGTGTGTTTTGGCCATTTTTTGTGGAAGCATAACGTTCATGCAGAAGTAACCTCTACCCTGGGATGTGTTGTAAAAGCACACATCTCAGAAGTAGATATTAAGACAGTACTAAGGTGATGTGAATTATAAAGACATGAAATTCTTGCTTGCTTCGGTTGCATACTTTTTTGTCCAGATATTTTTTCCTTTAAATGTTTAATTATTCCAGTTGGGGTAAGTACTTTAGGTCTCAAGTTCACTACTCAAGAATCAGGAACAAAACAAAAAATAATGCGGTAGAAATGCCCAAAGTCAAGGAAACTTTATTCAATTTTACTTAAGTAAAGAGAACAATATGTCTTGCATCAACAAGCATTTTCTGAAGCATAAGAAATGTGAAATTGTAACATATGTTATTATTTTTTTACTATAGTCTTCATTATTTTAACTGAAATAAAATTAGAAGGGACACAACAAAAATATAAGAAAATATCAGTGGTTTTCTGTAAAACCAGAGAGAGTTGATAGCTATGGTACTGCTTCCCAAAATAGATATAAAATGACAGTTCATTTAAATTTTGTGCAGTCTTTTATTAACATTATAAAGCGGTGGTGGTGCTGTGGTAGCGTTGTCACCTCACAGTAAGACGCTGTCCGGTTCGATTCTCAACTAGAGCGTCTTCTGCGTGGAGACATGCGTGAATGGGCGTACCTTCATTGAAGGTTGTGCATCAGGGCTGGTAACTCGGCATGTAAAAATCAACTACCAATAATTAGCGGACCGGAGTTCCGCTGTGGTGACCCCTAACCGGGAAAAGCCGAAAGACACAACAAAAAAAATTAAAGCATTTTTAAAAATGTAATATGCACCACATTTAGTAAGCATGTAAAGCAATGGGGAATAATAACTGAGAGCAGACACATTTATTATAACACCTGTTGCCGGAGATTATTATTGCCATATCTCTGTTACTTAGGAGCTCATAGCTTGTTTATCAGGTAAAACGTCATTCATTTTTACAGTTCTTATTATATTCGTTTTACTTCTGGTTTCTTTGCATGTTGCATTGTAGCATTATTAACCATTTTCATCACACATGTAAAACTTCACTTTTTCTTTCCACTCTCTATTGCTGCAATCTTAAAGATGTGCTTTTAATACGACTTTCAGTGAGAGACATCATGGGGATGGACTTTTAGTTGTTGATACATTCTATTTCCTTTTTTTCCCTTTGGTATTATCTGGGTTTTCCTGTCTTTACACTGTGGTGATTCTTGTGATTTTCAGCTGGTATACGGCGAGTTTCTACTATATTGATAGGTCATGCACTAAGGCTTGCCATGACAAGATGCGTCAGTAATGATCAAAAAGTTAAGTGTATCAAGATGCAATAACCAGTGTACTCTGATGTATATCTGTTTGTCATTTCTGATATAAGCATTGCAATGACGAAGGCAATGACTCTTTGTTAAGTTAACGTAAGACAGATTGAATCTGCCAGGACTAACTGATTAGAAAGCAATCTGATCTATTTTTCCACTGAAGGTGCAAACTATGATTTACAGAATGAATTTGGTAAGAAAACTGATTACACTAGTCTTCTGACACAATCAGTATAACATTCTTTGCGTGAAAAACATTAAAAATGGTTAATTGCTTCTCAATTTAAGTATAGAAAGGCTTGAAAATAAATATATCAGGTCAATAGAACCTTCATTTATTGCATATCTTCATTAATAATTGCCATAGGACTAGAAAACGTATTGTATGTTAACACGTCTGTCATGTTAGGGAGCAGATTTGATACAGCTCTGTAATTACCTGAAAAAAGTAATGCTGGCATGCAATAGAAAACCTCACTGAGAATTCATCATATTCAGCTTTGTTGTCTTTCTTATAAACAAGCAGCATTCTTAAATGATACATCTTTTTTGGTCTTGAATGCACATTTATATTCAAAGAAAAAATTACTTATCTTACTAAATCTGCAAAAAAAAAAATATAGTATTTTCTTAATCAGCTAATCAGAAAAATAGATTACATTGACATACTTACCAACATAGTGACGTTTAGGAAACTTATAATAAATAATACACCGTATCACTTGGTGGCTTTGAGTTGCCTGTCTCTGGTATAAAGTTGATACTGGACACTCCCCCCCGTCACATTACATCAGCTCATTCTACTGTTATTAGTGAGAACTTAGCAAATGCCCACCCCTTTAGCTTCTGAACTTTGACTTATCTCATTATTTTCTGTCTCTTCACATTCTACTAAAAAAAAAAAAAAAAAACTGTACCTCTCTCCTCTTCATTTTGCTGTTTGCCATATTTATTACGGCTTGTTGGTTGCCTCACTAAATTGATGACAGTGTTCTACTGAATTGCTGCTTTATTAGTGCTGTCTGTTACTGTTGTGATTTGTAAGCTATTGTTTCAAAGCAATCTTCTGATTAACTATATTTCATTGCTATCTACTGCAATTCATTACTCTTTAACTGCATTTTACTGCATTTCATTGCTGTTTAACTATATTTTTTCACATTGCAAGTGCTATTCTATTGACTATAAGGGATTAATCTGTGCTTCACTGTGAGTTTTTTCTTACTGAGTTCTTAACCTTAAAATTGAGTAACATAGTCTCAATACAGGTCTGCAAAATGCAGAGCTTCAGCTGCACGGTTTTAAACCCTTTTTGAGGTATTCCACCTATAAGTTAACTGTTTTTCTGAAAACAAAAAAGTTCTAAGCTTGTTTTCTGCCTTTCCTGTTACTAGAGTAGACCACATACAGATTTGCTGTATCCAGGACAGTTTTTGTAAGTTTCAGAGTTCCCCAGACTGTGTTAGAGGGAAGCCTTCCAGCTTATCAGTGGGAGTGGTAAGCATTAGGTAGCCTATCTACCACAAGAGGAGTGGTTTCTGGCTCTGAAATTGTAGTTTATTGGCTGTTTGGGTCGTTTTTTTCTATCCCATTCAACTTTCTCTTCTCTCTTGCACTTTAATTAGCTTATTCGCCAGCACTTCATCAGTCTTTTTGTAGCAATTATTGTAGCACACATAAGTGCTATCTGCATTAGACGTCCTATAACAAAACAGCTCCAGTACTTAGTAATGATGACCATCCCTCCTGGAATGTCTACAGGTCAGTTTCCTGTGCTTTCTCCTATTAACCTGGTGAACTTGGACATTCTGAGGCAGTGTGCCACATGTACACAGACAGACCTAACTTCTTACCTCCCGACACTCAGACTTGTGAGAAATGCACCTATAGCTCCAAACTGGAAGCCATGCACTCTCCAGCCAAGACCAGAATAGCTGGTCAAGAGGAGAAGGTCAACACCTGCACCACACCACATGGAACACATAGTCTTCCAGAACACCCACCATCACAGCCCTCACATAAAAACATACACCACACACTCATCTTCGTGGAGGCTCTCAATCGAACTCTACCCAAACAGCAGAGACCTCCAAGGCAGAAACGCACTCGACCACCACAACACAGCACAAGCCACAAGACACATAGATCACCTACACACTGTGCCCCTCAACCTAAGCCCATAAGGCAAATCAGCTTGCCCAATACAATAATCATAGGTGACTCAATAGTAAGGCACACTGATGTCCCACTGACTAGGTTGAATAAGGAGAAGGTAACAGTCAGCTATCAGGTGTCAGAATCCGACACATAGCACATGCACTCAGGTCACTCCACAACAAGTACAAGTATGACTCTGTCATTGTCCATGTGGGTGTGAATGATCTGAGATGCACTTCCCTGGACTACATGAAAAGCGACATGGTGGAGCTCTCGATTGTGTGGCCCAGGCAGGTATGACCCTAGCCCTGAGCAACATCCTACCATCACCCAGAATGATACCACAGTACAAACAGAAAATGATTGACTTCAACAATTAGCTAAGTTTCTGGTGTCATTCCAAGGGGATCCAGTATCTGTCTGTTTGGGATGACATGACTGACAAATCTCGATGCTTTGCCAGAGATGGCCTGCATCTGTCACCCCTGGGTTTCTGGGTACTGGCTAAGGCTTTTGCCCCCCCATATAGTACCTTTTTTAAGGCGGTGTTCCAAAGACCAAATTAACACCATAGCAGCTATAAATAAATGCAATCTAAGGGTCATGTTGCTCAGTGCTAGAAGTCTAAATCTCAAGATGCACTCGTTTGAAGCACTCCTCAAAATGGAGAACATCGACATTTGTGCTGTAATGGAGACCTGGTTTAAAGCAGCAGAAAGCACCCCTGTGTTACCAGGCTATAACTCATTCCACACCTTTTGGCCCCAGAACATGGACCAAAGCCCCAAAGGTGGTGGTGTCTTCATATTTGTAAAATATATGCACACCTCCAGACTAGTAGCCCAGCATAATGCATCTGAGATACTCCAGGTACAACTAACATTGGGTAAGATGGCGATTCAGGTCGTAGCCTGCTATAGGTCCCCAATCATTCCCAGTACTTTCACTCCACATTCCTAAGCACCCTAAAAACTATTAAGATCCAACTCAACACTCTCATACTAGGTGACTTCAACTACCCCTCCATTTATTTATTTTATTTTATTTATTTATTTATTTGCAGTTTGTTTGCCAAGATAGTCCAGTTGGGCCTTGAATAACCTGTTTTCAATGAAGTCCTGGGGTGAAAAGCTCCAGAAAAAATACAAGAAAATGATAATACAAAATAAAAAATACAAAGGTATAGACTTTAGATGCAATAAGTCAGAAGAATACAACATAAAAAATTGCACAATTAAGAGGGAATTTTAAAACAAAGTAATAAGTTGGCAATAGATTGGCATCATGAGATCATAGTTAGTATAGTGAATTAACTTCAGTACAGTTCTGATACAAACATCATGATTCCTACCATTATCATACAATTATCATGATTCCTACCATTATCATACAATTATCATGATTCCTACCATTATCATACAATTATCATGATTCCTACCATTATCATACAATTACCATGATTCCTACCATTATCATTACAAGTTATTAGACTGTAGGAGGCTGTTTACAGATATGGTGGCTAGTGAACAGAACTATGGATGAGGACATTATGAAGGATGGGAACAAGAGCATTCCCATTGTGAAGTTAGGTGTGAGTGAAGGAGGGTTTTGAAGACAGGGAGTCTGTTTGTGGTACGGATGAGAGGTGGAAGAAAAATTCAAATGGCAAGCAAGTCAGAAAGATAGGAGTTGGTTGCCTGGTGGACGGTGTTGTTTTTGTAGTTCTATTAGATTCTGGGAATTAGATCTGAGGCACCTATCAGGAAGATGGATTTTGAAGGTGGAAGCTAGAGAAGGGCAGAGAGAAGGGTTAAAATAAGTTTGTGTGCTTGGATCAGTTGGATATAGGTAAGATAGGTGGGTAGTTCTAGCCAGTTTAATTGATATAGGGAAATACAGTGATGGGTATTGGATCTTCGGCTAGTTGCAAATTTTGAAATTTTGTAGTAACAGGAGGAGAGCTTTGATTTGAGGGAAGATTGCAGATTGATTAGAATAGAGGCACCATATGGGAGAGAAGGGATGAGGTAGGTAGTAGCAAGGAGAAGCCTGTTAGAGGGAGAGATATAGCAGTTATGTTGATAAAGCATGCCTAAGTTTTATGAGTTATTTTTATATTTATTTGTGGGTGGCGATCAGACTTTAGCATATCATCAATGAGAATTCCAAGAAGTTTTGCAGTAGAGACTATTTCGAGAGCTGTGTTATTTTGGCTGGAGATAGAGAAAGAGTTTTTGTCTAAGGTGGTGGTTTTGGAAGGGGTAAATATCATTAGTTTAGTTTTGTTTGAATTGAGTGCCAGATGGTTATTTAGCATCCATTGTTCTGTAGAATGGAAGGCTTCTTGAGTTAATTGTGCTAGTGAGGAAGTAGAGGTAGCAGAACAGATTATAGTGGAGTCACCGGCATATTGGATGAGGTTGGTATTGGGGGTGGCATGATAGAAGTCGTTTATGAAGATATTGAATAGAAGGGGACCTAGGATTGTGCCTTGGAAGATGCCTGTGGGAGTATCTAAGAAAGGTGGGAAAACTGCTCATGCACCAATGCACTGGCTCAATGCTTTCTGGAATTCATCAATTCCAATGCCCTGGACTAGCTCATTCTTACCCCCATTAGAGGAAGCAACATCCTTGACCTGGTTATTACTAACATGGGCAACCATTGCTCTACAACAATAGTCAATTCCTCTCTGGTTAGATCCGACCACAAACTAATCACCATGGAAATCCACATCTCACCCACACCCCGCAAAGGTATCCGCCATGAAAAACTTCTCCAAAGCTGACTTTGGACTCCTAAAAACAGAGGTGGCTAACTTCATGGCACTCATACCAAAGGAAAATAGATGCATGACTGCCAAATCATACACCAATGCACTGTATGAACATACATAAATGCATGGAACTAGCCATACTCAACAGAACCAAGATGCTCTCCTCCAAAAAAAGGAAGCCAGTCATGTGGTCCTCTGCCATTAATAAACTCTACAACAGAAGAAAGAAACTGTTGCAGAAAAACGTGAAGTCCCAAGACTGGAAAATTCCCTTATCATCCTCAACAAAAAGTTGATATCCCTCATCAAAACCTCCAAAGCCAGCTATGAAGGCAGAATTGCGGCAGACACTAAAAATGACCACAATGCCTTCTATAGTTATATCAAGAATCCCCATAGCAATACCCAGATTTGCTCTGAGTTACTGCACAATGGTACCTCCTATACTGAGCCAGCAGATATTGCCAACATACTGGCCGATAGATTCAGTACCAACTTTACCCCCCCTCAAAGGACCAAGCTCAATACCGGGTGAATACAAGGCACCCAACATTACTGCAGCACAGGTTAAAGCTGCATTGTCTAAGGCCAAGAATACAGCTTCCATGGGACCCGACAATATCCTTGGCCGTGTTGTACATGAATTACAAAGTGAACTAGCACCACATCTGTGTGCACTGTTCACTCACAGCCTCACCTCAGGCTTTGTCCTTCCCAAATGGCACACTGCTACAGTCATCCCTTCTCATAAAGGAGGAGCAACTACAGACCCTGGAAAATATCGCCCTATTAGCCTGATGAGTCTGATATGTAAGGTTATGGAGTGCATCATCATGGACCTAATTAACAAGGATATAGGAGATCTCCAAACTCTAAATCCCACACAATTTGGTTTTATGAAAGTCAACCTGGTTGACTTCTTTGAGTCAGTCGCTAGAGTGGTGGATGAAGGTAAGGCAGTTCATACAGCCTAGCTTGATCTGGCCAATGCCTTTGATACCATTGCTCACTCAGGAATTATTGATAAACTCAGCAAACTAGGCATCAACCCCTATATCATTAGGTGGGTTGCAAATTGGCTCACAGATAGAACCCACAGTGTGAAAGTAGCGGACTCCAAGTCAGACTGCTGACCAGTCATGAGTGAAGTCCCACAGAGATCGGTCCTGAGTCCTCTCCTGTTTGGCATCTACTTCTTAGAAGTCCAGGCCAACATGGAGGGACTCTGACTGACCAAATTCACAGACAACTGCAAGCTGGGCACCATTATTAACTCCCCAAGTGATGCAGACATCCTACAGAAAGGCCTTACTGAGACCAATGACTGGTGTCAAAACCATGGCCTTAAGCTTAATGCCAAAAAATGCGTCGTCATCCCCTTTGGGAAAAACTCAACTCCCACTAATTACCACCTCGATGGGAGCCAACTGAACACTGAAGGCGTTATAAGAGATCTGGGGACCAGTTTGACAGCAACCTCTCCTTCGACCACCACATTGATACTGTGGTCAGAAAGTCCTTCTCTGTGGCACATCTCATTACCAAGGGTTTTGCATCCAGGAAGAAAGAGGTCATCATTTCTCTCTACTCTTCCCTCATTAGACCAATCATAGAGCAAAATGCCCCATTTGGCATGTACCTCATTAGACACCTGGAACAGCTGGAGAGGCCACAAAAGTACCTCACGAAGAGGATCCTAGGCCTTAAACACATGTCCTACATGGACAGACTCAAAACACTCCAGCTATTCTCTGTCTCATATTGTCTACTAAGATGTGATCTCAGCTTGACTTACAAAGCCATGTCTGACCCACCTCTGTTAGAAAAATTACATCTAAAGAAATCCCAGTCCCTCCACACCTCATGCTCCAGAGACCTCAACCTCATTACCACAATCAACAGAACATGCTGGAGGGATAGGCTCATAACCCGGAGACTATCTATGCTCTGGAATAGACTTCCCATACATGTCAAGCAAAGCACCTCACTAGCCCTCTTCAAGCAAAATCTTGATGAGTGGATGGGAAATAGAAAGTTCACCCCAGGGATCACTCCAGTGGCTCTACTTGATAGAGACACTGAAGATTAACAATGAGCAGCACAATGCCAGGGCACTTCTATGGGCTAGGCTTGTAAAGGCCCCAGGGCCATTAGCCTAGTACACACACACCTATGAACCTATGAACGTATAACTTCTGAGTTGCTTTTAATTTGGACCCAGAAAAAGAATACAAAAGCCTGTGCATTAAATCAATGTGCTGCATAAAGGGGATGGGAGTGGGGCAGAGAAATGGATCTACTACAAGTACTCACATGCCAATAGTCACAAAGCACTTGCTTGGTGTCACTTGCTCTAAATGGCAAGTGCTCTAACTGCCACTAGCCCAGTCCTATTTCAGTACCCAGTCTTCTCACAATCCAGTCCTACTGAACTGTGTAGCCCTACCAGAGGCCAAACTATATCCCTAAAACTCCCACTGAGTTCCTAATCCTAACCATAGTGCTTCCCTTCTCTCCCATTTCCTTTCCTAACATTAGTGTTTGAACCCTTCCTGTACCTAAAACTCTGCTGCTCCTCCTCCTTAAACCTAAAGCCTCTACTTGCTCCCTAAACCTAAAATTCTACTGTCCTACTCCCTAAATCTAGCCCCCACTCCTTAAACTTAAAAATCCCTTCCAGCACTCCACCCTTAAGCCCCCCTTCTGCTCCATAAGCCTAAACCCCCTCCTGATCACTTTCTGAAACCCATAACCTGCATTTCTGTCTCCTTCTACTCCCTCCTTATGGTTACCACACTTATTAGCGCAAACATGGCTAGTGTGTCCGGGTGAGGTACAGCAGTTCCAGTCTCTATCTGCATGGATGCTGTAGCCTGTTTGAACATGTATTTGAGTTTGAGTGAGACAGGTAGATCATGTAAGCTAGATGATGGCCTGACTCCCTGGCTTTGAGATAGTGGTCTTTAAGCAACTGGGACTCGTGCACTTGTAGTAGACCCCCCAATAGACTATTATAAGTGCTCCTGTGCTAGTATCACCAGAAACATTTGTTCACTCACAGTTAGTCTAAATAACAAGTGCTTTAACCCTCATTAGACTGATCCTACTTCATCAACTACTGTACTGAACAGCATAGCCCTATGAGTGCCACAGAAATAACCTTAGCACTCCTCTCCAGCCCCTAAACCTAACAATAGCACTCCTTTCCTAATTTCTAGACCTAAAGTCTCTGATTGCTGCCTAAACCTAAAACTCCACTCCTCTCTTCTTAAACCTGAAATCTCTGATCACTTCCTAAACCTAAAATTCCACTGCCTTACTCTCTAACTATAAACTCTTATCCTTCTCCCTTAACCAAAACTTGAAACTCCCCTCTCACTTCCTAACCCTAGAATCTTCTCCTGCTCCTTCGTGCTAAAATCTCCTCTCACTCCCTAAACCTAAACCCCCTTCCAGATCATAGCATGAAACCCCTGATCTGAATTCTCAGCTCCTCCTAATCCCCCTCATTTACTGTATTCAGACAAGGTGTGGCGAGTGCGCTCTCTCTCTCTCTCAGCATGGCTGGTGCTACTTGCCAAATGTGTATTCAAGTTTTAGTGTAAGTTGTAGTCTGTGCAAGTTACATGATGCCTGAGTCCCTGACTTTGAGATAGTCATCTTCCAGTACCTGGATTTGGGAGCTGGGAATAGACCCTTAATGGGTGTACCACAAGTGCTCACATGTTAGTAGCTTGTGACACACTTGCTCGCTTTTCTTGCTCTAACCGACAAGTGGTATAACTCCCACTAGTCTGATGATACCTTATTACCTAGCCCTCTCAGGACTTGAACCTACTGCACTGCATAGGCTATCAGAACACTAATGCTAACCTAAAATTTCTACCCACTCCCACACCCTAACCATAGCACTCATCTCCTGCTTCCTAACCCTAAAGTTTTTATCTGCTACCGAAGCATAACATTTCATTGTCATGATCCCTAACCCTAAATTCCTCTTATACTTCCTAAACTTAAAATTCCCTTCCTGCTCCCAAACTATAAACTCCCCATCTGCTGCTTTAAACCTAAAGTTCTTGAACTCTCCCTGACTCTAAACTCCCTCTTATTTCCTAAGCCCAAAAATCTCCCTCCTGCTCTGTAAAGATAATTCTGCCATGCAGTCACTGCCTGAATCCAGTAATCTGCACTCCCATCTCCTCTTGCTCTCTCCCCATGGCTCCCACACGTACTTAGTTCAAACTTGTCCACTGAGTTCATGTGAGGTGTCACAACATCAGTGCCTCAGCATGTCTGTCACAGTTTAACCAAGCATGTATTTAGGTTTGAGATAGAATGATAGCCCTTGTGAGCTACAAGATACAGGCTCCAAGATAGGGGTCAAGTGCCTATGATTTGGGTACTTGTAGTAGTCCCATTCTTAATACATCACTTGTTCCACAGTAAAATTTGAGGGTGAACAGACTGCACTAACATACATTTTTCAGAAAATATATCAATAGGGAGTAGAGATACAGTGTGAGACCAGGAAATGATAACATAAAGGGTAGCATTAAAAAAAAAAACATTCTTCACCACTTCATAATTAGAATAACCAGATCATCAGGAGATATCATACCTCTCAACCTCTTAGTGCAACAAATCTGGACAAAGCCTAATAACTGGGGAACAAAGGCCCCAAAACAGGGGCATGTTTTAAATATTGTTCTTATAAAATTAGAAAGTTGCTAGAGTAAGATAATTTGTGTTAGCATGTATTTTCTGAAGGATATGAAGTCTGAAACTCAAATGCATATCATTGTGACTTCAATCTGCAGTAATTTGTCAGAAAACCACACATCTTATGATGAACAAACCAAAAATATGAGACAAAAATCTGGATATTCTGAAAAAATATGGACAGCTGAGTGGTGTGATAAGGAAACTGAGGGCAAGAACAGTAAAGAAAGCTGTTAATGCAGGAGTGTTGCATAATGAAGAAACATCACCAATAATGAAAAAGAAACTGAAACTAATAATTTAGTAGGATCTTGACTTTTTTTCTTTTGAAGAAAGCAGGGGTCAAAACAGTACTTTTCAGTTGTTGGTGACTGTTTCTATGCAAAAATAATTTAACTTCCAGATTTATTGATATACACGCAAATAAAATTTACCAATTCTCAAAAAACTATTTTAGCAGTTCTACTAGTAATACATATTTTCTTCCAAAATGTGATTGTTTCAACAGGAACATAAATACTTTGCTTAAATAAGAATGGCATATTTTAACATGTCGAAGAGTGTCACTGGCCCCCACAGAAGGAAACAAATTCAGCGATATAGAAATTTAGCACCCATAGTCATTGTTACTGTTTATTCATAACATAAGTGTGCTCGGGTTCCAAAGTACATTAAACATGAATTGTTTAAAAGTGATCCAAAGCAGAAGCACTGCAATTTCTGCTTTGTCCTTAACTCCAAATCATTATGCTTTTATTCATCAATTTATCGATATCTCAAAGACGTGAAACTGTAGCACTTCGTATGTTTTTATTCTTTACTTGCTTTTGTGCTTTTGTTGCTTGGACATTATATTTGCGCTTTTATTGACTGGACATTATATTTGCGCTTTTATTGATTGGACATTATATTTACGCTTTTATTGATTGGACATGATATTGGGCTTCTGCTTAAATACTAGTAGTAGTTCTCATCCATCTTAATACATTATTTACTTTTGGCTGGGCAGACTTAATGTTTTCCTGGAAGCCTTCCTTAAAAGGAAGGGTTTACCTCACAGAGACAAAGGAGAGGGTTTGATGCTTGTCTTTGAAAAGGAAATTAGCTAAGCTTAAAATGGCCTGCAAGGGCAGCTAACCTGCCACTTAACTATGTACATCTGGAACATAATCCTGAAATTTTCCCTGATCATAATTCTTATGTTTAAGTGAGCAATAATTTAAATGTTGGGATCCGCTAGGGTGAGTCTTGAAATGCATAGATTGAATGGCCAAAAGTCTGACTTGTATATATTAAGTCTGAGAAGCCATTTCTCAGAATATTTCCTTTTTCCAAGGTATGGCAATGTTGGAGTTGGTATATATATATATATATATATATATATATATATATATATATATGGTATATATATATATATATATATATATATATATATATATATATATATATATATATATATATATATATAAGTTCAATGAGGGGCAAAAAAGAAATTGTAAGGTGAAGAATGATTTTTCGAGATACGCTCTAAGTTTTTTTTTTTTTTTTTTTTTTTGGCTTTTTGGCACTTGGCATTTTGAGTGCCAGCATTTTAATTGAGAGCCATTTAAGTGATTTATAACAAACATATATAACTATTCGTGGGCTGAAGATGGAGGAACCAAAAAAAATAACATCATAAGAAATCAGGGGAATTCTAGCATCTTCACTCAAGGGACACATGAAATTAATTTTAATTACTTTAATACATATCTACATATTACTTTAAACATTTTGTTGCATGCAATTTTGAAATAGCTTATTTAATGACTACATAAATTCTATGTTTAAATTGCATTGTACTTTCTCACCTTTACTGTTCAGAAAATATATTTGTTGTATTCATTTGGATAACCTTACTAAAAACATGCCAGACACAGTAGTGCCTTCCACTGTCATTCCTGAATCTCAGTTAGGATTTTTGTCAGTGAAAACTATTAGTTCCTATCTATGCTACTTATTTTATTTATTATTTAAACTAATTAAATAATATATCTCTTTGGGCGGCCATGGTGGTGCAGCAGTTAGCGTTGCTTCCTCACAGCAAGAGGTTCTCCAGTTCAATTCTCGGCTGGGGTGCCTTCTGTGTGGAGTCTGCATGTCCTCCCTGTGGCCGTGTGGGTTTCCTCCAAGTGCTCTGGTTTTCTCCCACATCCCAAAGACAAGCAGTAGGTGGATTGGACACTCTAAATTGGCCCTAGGTGTGAGTGTGTGCATGTGTGTGCCTTCTGTGGAATGTTGGGTGCCGGGCTGGCAACTTGACACCGTAAAAACTCCATTGCCAATCATGAACAGGCAGATGATCCGCTGTGGCGACCCCTAACTGGGAAAAGCAGAAAGAAGAAATAATATATCTCTTTGGACAACTGATAGATCAGATATAGCCTCACCTCCTTTGAACTACAAAAACTGCTTATTAGATCTTCTATGATTTCAGCTTGATTTCAAATATGGAAAATACTAATATGGTATTATTTAATTACATCAGAAAAATGAAAAACTGAGAATGCAATGTGATGTCAGTAAATAATAAACAATAAAATGAGCACTCAGCCAAAAGAGTCAGACATATAGAATGTACTTGCAGAAAAAAAATAAACTTTTCAGTTAGCCATAGTTTATGTCAGAGTGCTACTGAAACAAGGGAAGAATCCCTTATATGCCTGCAGATATAATAAATGCTACCATAAATAAAATTAAGACTCACAGTCATTTTGAGCAGGTACCATATCTGGTGATTTTCTAAAGAGAATCAGGGAAAATGTTATAAAACTCCTATCAGTCATATTAAACAACATGTGAGTATGGAGACACACCCTTGATCTGTGGTGACAGATTTTTCTTGTAGCATTTCACAAACAGGAATCAGCATATTGGACCTAAAGAGTTTTTGAACAAACAGTTTGACCAGAATTCTATATAAAATCACAGAGAGACCTGTATGTTAACTTAAACAAAATGACACAGCTGACCTACTTCAGTTATTGAACAGCACAGAGTACTTAAGGGTCGATATTTGGATGATGCAGTGGTGCAGTGGTTAACATTGTCACCTCACAAGAGACTCTCTGGTTCAGTTCTCGACTGTAGTGCCTTCTGTGCGGAGTCTGCATGACCTCCCTGGATTCGTGTGGGTTTCCTCCGGTTGCTCCAGTTTCCTCCCACATTCCAAAAACATGCATCTGGAGCCTGTCTCCCAGGGCCTCAACTGAAAACGGGCTCTGTCTCAGTTGGACTTTCATGGTAAACAAACATTAAAATAAAATGAAAAATAAATAAATATTGTCTTATGAATCATATAACATTCTCTGAAGATGCAACAGCTGCACTTGATGATACAATAAATTGTAAAATAATAAAAAACAAAACTATCATTAAAGATTTACAACAGTAGACACCACTTTGAACTTGTGTGTAGTAATCAAAGTTAGAAAAACAAATTATGTAGCTCATGTCATTTTAGACAACAAGCTCAGTTATTTCAGGGAGTCCACTGTACCACCTTTGCCTTTGTGATATTACCAATTACTGAATAAAATACTGTGTTTTATAATCTTTGAAAAGGCTACCTGAAGTGACTTGAAAAGCTGCAATGATTCCTAATTGCATAAATCATGTGGTTGAAAAACTTAAACTATTCAGCAAGGCTAAAATGTATGTCTGAACTGTACTGCTGGTGGAGTTAATACTAGACCAGGGAAGGTAAGACATATAATATCAAAAGCAGGCAAAATGCATGACAGATACTTTATGCAGTGCCTCCCAAGAATTTGGAATAAGCAATGTTATTCAGTCAGAATGAGTCTATCATCAGCTTCATACAGATAGGAAAAGTAGAAGAATATCAATATGGGGGTATAACAATCAAGATTCTTGTAGATCAGTAGATTATAAACTTGATATTTGAACATATGACTAAAAAAATGAAATACACAGACATAATCTGTAGTGGTGAAGTGGCAGCACTGAATAAAGCTCAAAATGTTAAGCAAGGATTTTTCATCTGTATCACGTGACCTCTGACCACAAGCATGATATCCTACTTTTCTTCCAGCTGACACAGCAGATGTCCCCACATTCTGTTTATCTGAGGACTAAAAGCACAGACTGGAAGAAGTTATTTAAAAA
Organism: Protopterus annectens; assembly: GCF_019279795.1. Classification (NCBI taxonomy): domain Eukaryota; kingdom Metazoa; phylum Chordata; order Ceratodontiformes; family Protopteridae; genus Protopterus; species Protopterus annectens. Next base: position 211,847,509 of record NC_056738.1, read on the forward strand.
ATATATACTAATATTCTGTAAAGGAATAAGTGATTTGGAACACTGTGGTTCTAAGTGCACGGAGTGAAGACAATAAATGAAACAGCATGACAATACCATGATGTATTACTGGGATTTGGAAAATACTGTGGGAGTAAGAATCTTAGGTAAAAATGAACTTATATTAGTATGGCAGTGGCCAAAGATCAGTTTGGAAGAGCTAGGCTATAAATAATACTGACCACTTAGGGTGATACAGGGGCATACATACTTCATAGAATATTACGACAGGATAAAAACACACGTTTTCACTTTCAAATTATAGGTATCTTCATATCCAGGCTCAACAGTTTTCAATCTGGCTAACTGTCCAGACAAAGCAGTGAGCCACGTGATAGTTTGGAGTTCAACAGAGAAAATGGTTTCATATGCACAAGTCATATTAAAACAGAAAATAGGCAAGGGAATATATTGCTGTATGTCTGAACTGTACTGCTGGTGGAGGTAATATCAGTATAACCACACAAATATTTTGAAACCATGGAATACAACTAAGACGGGAATTATGGTGGTGTGATAGGTAAGGAAATGTTCTCCTACTGAATGGATGACTTCTTTAACTGAGTAAGTAGTACAAAAATTGCTTCCTGTACATACTATCTGCATGGACTCTTTATGTGCTGTAGCCTCTCCCAGAATGTAAACATTTATACAATAATTTGTTAAAGGGACAATATTCAACCAAATCATACTTCTGGCATTCACTATTTGTTATAACATCTTTTCGTTTCTTTACTAAATTAACCCCCTCTGCAGTAAATTAAATAAAGAAATGAAGACAATAAAGTGCTAGAAATGCTGATCACCAGTAGTATGTGTGACATAGCAGTTTTGTACAGAAAGTTAAAGCAATGATCTTCATACAAAAGTAAGCAAAATTCTAAAAACAAAGAATTTTAGACAATGTCAATTGATATCATGAGAGTTAATGTGAGACGAGTTATTTGCAGTGACAAAATTAAGCACAACATTATGAAATGTGCTCCTCAGAGAATTAGATTAGATGCCTGCTTTGTTTTGCAGTTTAAAACATGATTTCTACCTGAGAATTGTAAAGTTACTGTGGTGTTTTGATTGTATCGTCCTTCAGGTTACAGAATTATTTTTTTCCAAATTTACCAAAAAGGTGAAAAATAACAACTCTGATAGCAAAGTTCTAGTTGCTCTGAAGCACAGCATATTGGACTCAAATGTGTGGATATACACAAAGACACATGTACACAGATGCACACATACACAGGAAATTTCTTCTCAGAGTTTTAATTAAAGTCAAGCATGCTTATTGTGCCATGCAGGTAGGATTTAAGCAACACGTCTAACCTTTTGTCTATTACAGAACAGAAATAAAGCAAACTCTACAGATTTTATTGCAGGCCTAAAACTATACAGTGCAAAACATTTTCTCGATTTTTTAGCAAAAAACATTTGATACTGGTATAACTTACCCTACTTTACTCTTGTTCTGACCACATATCATTTCTTACCTTAATCCTTGTTGCTTGGTATGATCGGCATAGTGCAATGACACTACATTAATCAGGAATTTGTATAATTTAATTAATGTATTTAACTAATCTATGTCTCATGGGGACATCAGCTGAACAGACAAATCAAGCCAATGAGTAAAATGCCATCTCCTGCCTAAAGGTGCCCATCAGATATTAATTGCAATTAATTAAACTGCTAAGTATTTTATATGAATGTATTCCATGCAAATGACAACTTTATGTACCAAAGTGAAACAGAAATGACATCTGTTAAAAGAAGGGATGCAGCCATTGTCCTCAAAGGTTATTGTCTTTCAATGTCTAGTTTAAGGAGAAAAACATGAAGACAGTAAGAATAACAATTTAAATGTGGAATGTGAACTGGATATTAATTGAGGAGAAAGAAGAAAAATAATAATATTAAGAATGCAGCAAGGGCAGTAAAGATATTACAAAGAAAACATATAAAAATGTACACTTTGAAGAACTCAAACAGGCTGTGCTGTTGTGGTTTTTGGATACCTATAAAACTGTTTGAGGCCCACATCTAATTTGAATGGGGTTAGCTTTACTGAGATCTGCACCTTGAATATGAAGTCAAGTCCCACAAGCTACAGTTTTAGGTGCAGATTTAGTGTTGGTTGGTTTTAAGAAATGAAACATTAAGTACAATAGCATGAGGCATGAGAAAAAAAAAGATTGTTTGATATGAATGTATGAGATCTGGCATGAAGCACTTCTAGAACTCGGGTATTCTAAAGAATAAATTAGTATTAAAAATAAAACTGCCTTATTTTGGAAACTGCCATGGTAGAGTGCCTTACAAGTGAAGAGACTATAAGATTAACACTGTTTTTTTTCTTGGTAATGGATCAAAATGTTTTATGTCTGGGAAATCATGTAGTGTTTCAAAATTTAAATTTTTAGTGTCCACAAGCATGGCTGCAGCATAAAAGTAGAGCCTGAAAGGATTATCATTTGAAATTTTGGGACCTATTAGAGTGAGTTCTGAAATGTGGAGACTGAATGGCCAAACAAAAACAGACTTACGTATACTAAGTCTGAGATGCCATTTCTCAGAATATTTCCTTTTCTCCGAGGTATGGTGATCTCAGAGTTGGTATGTATAGGTTTGGGGGTGTGAAGGCCTTACCCCTCACATGGGGGTGTGGGTGTAGGGGGAGCTTGCCCCCCTGTAAAAAAAAGTTTAAAGGAGAAGAGTGGTTTTTTTTGGCTTATCTGCAATTGGCATTTTGAGTGCTGACATTTCAATATGGGAGATGCCTGAATGATGTCAGCCATATTCTGTGAACATGATTTTTTTTCTGATGACCACTCTCATGTTCATGACACCAAACTGATTTTTCTGCATCATATCACCATACCTCTACTGCATCTGTTGGAGTAAGGTACACCTATGGTGCCTATCAGCCTATATACTTAAAGATTGTTGAAGAAGATACATGCACACTATGAAAGAATGTCATCAACATTTTTCAATGAAAGATCAAAGCAACACCTCCATTTTGGTTAAATTAAAAAAAAGATATACACATAATAGAGTATGGGGGGATTGAATAGCCAGTGTAGTGAGTTCCCTTAAAGTCAGAATGACAATCTTTTCAGATATAGCTAGCACCATTCCAGGAATGCGAAGGTCACCTGCTTGATCAGTTGTGATTACAAGGCTCCAGGATGACCTACTAGGAGATATAGGGAAATGGATGTCAGCAACCACTGACTTGGCAAAAAATGCAATGCAGTCTGGATCAAACCACTCAGACCTGTCCCAAAGAGAGACGTATGACTTGACTAGAGTTGGGCAGATACCATACCTCTTTTCCTCCTGGCTTAATATATCTGGACAAAAATGATGGGAGGACAGAAGACCAAAATTCACGGACATATTTTAAATATTGCTTGTATAAATTTAGTAAGCTGATAGAATAACAGGTTTTTCAGTAGCATTCATTTTCTAAAGGATGCAAAGTTCAGAACTCAAGTGTCTGTCTTAGTGATTGCTGGAAAACCAAATATTTTATGAGGAATAGATTAAACATATGAGGCAAATATCTGGACATTCTGCAAATTTCTGGAAGTTAAGAGGCATGATATTCACCATAAAAATATATTATAGTGAGCCATATACTTGCATGTTGGCCCTATAGGTGCTGTTGTCATTTACTCCAACAAGCACTGGTGTTTTTACATTACAGGGATACTATTTGAATCATATGCACAATTAAGTCTCACAGCATCACTGTGAGGCAGACCTCTCAACCTGGAAACATCAAAAATCTGGACAAAGCCCATGAAAAATAGGTACAAATCTGTACACCGATTAAAATCTAATTTGCATACATAATTACGTAGCCCCACCCACACCAATGGAATTTTGGGGTATCAATTTTCAAATGCAAACTGAACAGATAACCAAGATATGGCACCACTGATCCCCTGCAGCCATTCCAATGTCCCATTACCTGGCGATTTCACCACATTTACCATAAACACTAATGTGTGCATACTGCTTTACTTATACAATGATTATTTGGATTTATTCTTAAATTTTGGAGCACAATGCACAAAACACTAACAGATCAAAGCAATACTGTCTCAATGAAAATAGACTTGGCATTAAAACTTCATATTCATTGAAACCCACACCACATCCAAAGAAAATGCATCTGGCCAGTGGTGGATAAAGATTACCTTTGGGCTGTTTTTGAATCATAGGCCCCTTGCACACAAAACAAGAAACATACATGTGTTCTTTGATACACCTTCCTGACTTTATGCAATGAAACAAAATGCATGAAGCAATAATGACAAAACTGCCCAAGTCAGAACATTTCCATCATAAAAGTCTACTCAAACTTCTACAATCAACTAGTATCAGTACCTATGCACAATTTCTGCAGAAGTAAAAAGTGATCTAAATAATTCCACATTGGAAAGCCATATAAATCAACACACCTAAATCTGCTGGAAAGCCACACAAATCACACATGCCTAAATATGCTGGAAAGCCAAGCCATACAAAATCGCCCACACCTAAATCTACTGGGAAACCATTCACATTTCCATCCATTCCAGTACAAATGCTGTGCATACAAATAAAATGTAGCTTTTCTCCTCGGGTCTCTGCTGTAAAAGGGCACCTGCCCAGCTAGACCAACCCAGTTAATAAATGGCAAATAAAATAAATACATATAAAAAAATGCCATTCAGAAACACATACAAAGCCGTTCAGCTTGCTGAAATGCAAGTACGCGTGCCGTGCATACAACAAAAGCAATGCATCCATGACACACATGCAAACAGATCATTGCTAGAAATGTAGATAAACACAGTCACACACTTGTGAGCAGCAGATTAATGCAGATAAACACACACTTGCGAGCAGCAAATTGATTAATGTAGAATTTTGTAAACACACTTGCGAGCAGCAGATTGAGCGGTGAACAATGCAGATAAACACAGCCGAGTAAACACAAGCAAACAGTTTTTTGCTGGAAACAGCACAGTTCTTTCTTGCCAGCACTTAAAATAAACAAACCACAAAGTTCTTGCCATAATACAAACAGTTCAGAGAGTTGTTTTCTTACCTGGAGGATGGGACACATGTGGGCTGACTGCAAAGTTTAAATTATGCCGCCATCGTCGCTGTTATGTTCCCTACTTCCTTCCGAGTCCAAGTAACACAAACAGGCAGTGGGCAGGCAACAGCAAATCATACAGTAAAGCAGCATAATTATCTTCTCAGATAGTCCCAGGCTCCCAGCATGAACAGCAGCTTTCTTTCTCGTCTCGGCCCTCCGATAATAAGTCCCAGACCAGTGACAGTCCAATGACAGGAAGGCGGCAGCTAAGTGTTTCTATTTGAATGCGATTGGCGGCAAGCTTTTCAAATACAGCAACAGCTTGCAGCCAGCCGGAAATGATGACGTGAGCTCAAGGAGCTCAATTCCGACTGGCTGGTAGTGCTGACGGCGCTGACGTCATTGCGCACGTGATGATGTCAGCTACGACAGCGCGAAAATTAAAAAAAATAAAAAATAAGGCAAATAAATCGGAAATGAAGGGGTGCCAATCGGGAATCGTGGCACCCCTTCTTTTGGACCCCAAAATTCGGTAAAAAACGAATAATTCGGGACAGTTGGGTGGCATGCTGTGAGGCCTGCTTAGGGCTGCACTGCTCATGTATCAGAATGTGACTGTGCTGTGCTTAAGTCTTGTAGCTACACCTATTGTACTCTAAATACTGGAGTTCAAGTGGTAGTGATAATGTCACTGACCTTATCCATGTACTTAATTAGACAGAAAATGTGCAATTTCTCATTATGCATTAAGGCATTTTACAGGTAAGCTGCAGTAACAAAGACAATGCAATGGTAACATAGTTAAACATTGCCTCCACAAGTAGCTGTGATTTATTGGACTTATCAAGTTCAGTTTTAGTGACTTTGTCACACATTTTCTTCTTGTATAGCACTGCATACTATTTTGCCTTTCCATTCTACCTTCCCACTGCCGCATACTGTCACTGGGGCATGAATGTATGTACCAGTTTCTTCCTGTGACAGTACCATATGGCAGATGTTACTTGATTTTTGCCTACAGTTACTGCTGCTATATCACATTCTGGACTCTGCTTTACTTTTAAGTTGTTAAAGTCTGCCACACTGATCAAATTGTGCCCTGTTCTGTGATTGCTGGCGCTTTACATCATGTCTGTGTGGCACACCTTTTCTTAACATTTCTGGATTCACCATGTATCATTATGTTATAGATATGGATTTTGCAAAGGCCTGCATGTAGCAGTTGTAGTTAGGGCAGAATAAAGTTTAGTGTTAGGGTATTCTAAGCTTTGAAGCAGACATTTATTGCTGACTGATACAAAAGTGCACTTGCAATGAAATCTAGGTGATATGTATAGGCGTTTTTCCTCACAGTTCATTTCTTGTACGTTTTTGTTTTGCTGTTCACAGTTCAAATATTCACATTTTTATCTGTTATTGTATCTTCTTTTTCCTGGCTTGTGCTCAGTCTATACCAGCATCCATATCCTTTCCTTCTTTCCATTTGCTAGTTCCCATTTTTTGTAAATGACACTTTGCATGTATTTTGCTCTTCCACACAACTTGATATTGTTTATAGTGAACATAGCTAAATTTTATGCTTGCCATTTATGCTTGTATTTTGTTGCTGGGCTGGTTTGTTAATATTTTCATATTTATGCTTTTATTAAATGATTTAGAAATAAATATCAAGATAATTGTATTAGAGCTCGTCACTTATTTCACGTAGTTGTGTTTAAAATGGCAAAGGATCACTTATGATATATGCCCTTTTACACAACTTAAATCTGTAGAAGGTATGTGTGGCATTGCCTTTTCAGTAACTTATTGCAACGTGTTCTGTGTACAGTACAACTTATAAAATAATGGTTAAACAGATTTTTGCCTGCTGTGTTAGCTCACCCTCATATCCACTTAACAGGATAGACAGTCCCATCCAGTGTCCCATTTCTTTACATACTCCCCCTACCTAATACTATGTAACTATTATAGCAATAACCAATGTCAGTGTGGTATATTGAAGCTTTACCCATGGTTTGTGTGGTTTAATCATGAGGGAGAAACCAGAGTGATTAAATAAAGCCAACCATGGTTAAATCTTCAATATACCACACCACTGAGTCAGTTATTGCTATTATACAATGACATTATTTAAGAAAAAATGCTTACTTTTCTTAAATAATGTCTTTGTATAATGCCACCATGATGTTCTTCTGCTTCTGCTGCATATCCTGTTGCTTTTTTGATGTTCTGCGCAAGCATAAGGGACCTGCATTCCCATGCTTACCCAGTACATCAGTGCTTTGGAAAGGAAACAGTGGAAAAGGGAAGGTCTCTGTTGCTCCTTTTTTTTTTAAATGAAAAAGGCCTTCATTAGTATAGCACCTTGCAGGATGTGCAGTAGCAAGTCCCGCCTAAACTCCGCCCACTGTTCAACAATCGCTGACGTCTTTTTAAAGTCAAGTAATATTCATACAGATGGTGACATGAGTATTCATTGCCTATTCGTAGCTTACCCTTTTCCTCAATGTAGTGCAATCTTATAATTGGTATATTTAATTAGTGGGGGTGTGGGGGCTTGCCCCCTGCTAAAATGAAGGAATAAAAATAGCTCCATAACTGCAAATATTATCTTTTTTCCTTTGCTTTTTCAGGGGGGCAAGCACCCCCCACGACCCCACAAATTGAATATACCAACTCTGAGATCACACTACATTGAGGAAAAGGATAAAGTACAAATAAACAATCCTGGGGATTTAATAAAATCCATGCAGTGATAGTGGAAGTCCTACATGGAAGCTACCATGGCCTTGTCTGCTGCTCCCCCTCAGCAGTGCACCTTGCATATTAATGAAGGCACTCTACTGAGACAGAGCCTTGTAATACGGATACAAAATCAGTGTAGGGGGTGTGACGGTGTCTGGAGATGATTAACACACCCCCTGCACTGTGAAATTGCCAGATATTCAGTGTGTGGTAATGTAAAAAAAAAATTAACTTTTTTTTTTGTGTTTGCATGGTGCGGCACAGTGCTTAGCTGTGGACAAGTACCAGACATCTAAAAATAAAAACTGGATATATTTAATAATGAAAGCAAAGGTCAAGTTTAAGCATACACATTTATGAGATGTACACAGACATTTTATTAAACATTAATTTTGTAAGTGCATAACTATGAAATATATTATTAAATCCTGCAGTGATGCACTCAGCTAAGCTCTGCTAAGCACAGTTAAGCATAGCCAAGCACTGCTTAAACTGGGAATGTTTTATCAGTGCTTGGCTGGTTTGTGCATTGCTAAGCGGTGCAAAGTTGTGCTAAGCAATCCCGTTTAAGCATTGCTCAGTCCAGTTAAGCTGGCTTGTGTACCACTAAGCATTGCTAACCATTTCCAGTTTAAGCTGTGCTTAGCCAGGCTCAGTGTATTTGCGAGGTGCTAAGCAAAGCACCACATTTTTAAAAATGGCCCAATGGTGGCAAAGGGTGAAAAAACAGCCTTATTTAAGTTGAACAGGTGAGAATACAGCCAGAACCTGTTGGAGTTTGACCCGTGCAGGAACTATGTCAGGAGTTGGAGAGGGTGCACACTTCTGGGCACAGCGGTGGGGCATTCTGAAGTCCAGGGTCATGGTTGGACTCCTTGTAAAAGACCATTACATCTGGCTGCTACAGGGCCAGTATCAGGGATCGGAATACAAATTGGAGGCCTGGAACCGGCTGGCATGCAATCCCAGCAGTGCACCTGGTATCACCCACACAGGTGAGCAGGTGTGTCACCATTTTGATGACCTGAAGCATAGAAAGGGGGCTCTCTTGGCCACTTGGATCCAAGATGCCTGGGATGACAATGCCCCACAAGTTTGTAAGTATTGTTAGACCTTGTTTTACCAATAACTAATCTGCATGTGTGATAGACAGGTATGCATAATGGTGTGTTTCTCTACCAACAGCTGCAGAGGAGAGAGCTTGCAACCTGGGGGTCCATGCAGGGTGCCTGGCCAAGTTGTGCCATGAGTGTGGTGAATACAGCTGTATCTTGCAATCTATAGTCATATAAACAAGAAAGAGTACAGTAGTAACTGACAGTATGTATAATCTGTTTTGAGTGTACTGCAATGAATGTGGTCATAGACCTGGAATGATATAAGTGAGTAATGTCAGGTACAGTTCAATAAAGATGAAAGCATGAAACCTTATATTGTTAAGGAAATAAAGTAACTACTGCATTAATAATGTTAAGGGAATCAAAGTTTCAACTGCATTAATAATGTTAAGGAAGTAAAGTTCAACTGCATTCATAATGTTAAGGAAATAAAGTTACTACTGCATTAATTGTGGAATTACAGCTTTCTTGCAATACCTGCATTATCTGAAGTGTTCATCAATAAAGACTGTTAGATGTATACCAGTCACTGCATGATGTCACCCTAATAGAGCTGTGTTGTGCAAAATGTGTGTATTTTGGGCTGTTGATCAAGAAATTGAGTATTACAAGTGCTGTGAAGTAAACACGGGAATAATACCAGGAAGTGACTGAAGGTTAGCTAACAAAGACTGTTTTGCTAAAGTGTAGATATGCAGCTGTGCTACTAGATATAATGCATTATGATATTTGTTCTGCACTAAAATCTGAACCTAGAATTGGAACAGCTAAGGTATAATAGTGTGTATCTCAGGATTGTCTTGTGTTAACTATTGCATTTCAGCTACATATTTCCTGAACTTAGTTACGCTGCTGCAGGCAAGTATGAAACTGTAATAGTTGTAGACTGCAAATATACCATCTGCAACTGTATATGGGTCAGGTAGGCAACCCAGCACTCCAAAATGGTTTGTACACATCACACATATTTCCACCCAATAAGGGTTAATTGTCTACACCTGCAATCCCTGTATTGATGCACAGTTCACCTACTATCTCTGTCAAGCATGAATCTCATGCACGTGTGTTCAAGTGTCACTGCAGTATTGTATAAAACTCTACTACTATTGCCAGGTCATACTTTGTTACCAGGTGAGCTCTAGGCATATATCAGTCAATTGCTCAGTTTGATAACTGGTAGTTATGATGTACATTTTGTCACACACAGACTGGGATTCAAATCCAGGGACAAGTACTACTAAATATTTATAGAAACACTTATGGATTGGTAACAGATGTTCTCCCCATAGGAATTACAGGTAAATAAATAGGTTCATAGGTTCATAGGTTCATACTAGGCTATCTGCCCAAGGGCATTTATAAGCCTAGCCCAGAGTTTTGTGGCTTTCGCCACCCCTTTAGTTTGGGGGATACTATGCCTATTTGTTATGCTGTGCCTCTGTCAAGCAGTGACACTGAGATAATCCCTGGGGTATATCTGCGATCTCCCATCCATTGGTTAAGATTTCACTTGAACAAAGCCAGCGAGGTGCTCTGCCTCACATGTACCGGGATTTTGTTCCACAGCATAGGGAGTCTCTGGGTGATGAATCTGTCCCTCCAGCACGTCCTATTAATAACCGTGTCAAGGTTTAAGTCTCCTGCCCTTGTAGTTCTGAGGGATCTAGATTTTTTGAGGTGAAGCATGTTCATCAATTCTGGGTTGGACATGGCCTTGTATGTCAGGCACAGGTCACCTCTGTGCAGACGGTAAGCGACTAAATAGAGCTGGAGTTCCTTCAGTCGGGCAGCATAGGACATATTTTTGAGACTCTTTATCCTTTTGGTGAGGAATTTTTGGGGCCTTTCCAGTTGCTGCAGGTGTCGTGTCAGATACATTCCGAATGGGGCATTGTACTCAATCATTGGTCTGATGAGTGATGAGTACAGGGGGACGATGACTTCCCTTGATCTAGATGTGAATCCCTTCGTGATCAGGTGGGCAATGTAGAAGGTCTTCCAAACTACTTTGGCAACGTGAGTGTCAAACGAAAGGTTACTGTCAACCTGGGTCCTCAGATCCCTGATAACCTCTTCTGAGCTCAGTGGGTTGCCTCCTATATGGTAGCTAGGGGTAACCTTGTTTTTCCCAAAGGGTATGACTATGCATTTTTTGGCGTTTAACTTTAGGCCATGGCTCTGGCACCAGTTATCCATTTCTATAAGACCCTTCTGAAGGATATCTGTGTCAGATGTGTTCTCAACTATGGCGCCCAGTTTGCAGTCATCTGCAAATTTTGTCAGCCATAATCCTCCTGTGTTTGCTTGTACTTCTGAAAAGTAGATGCCGAACAGGAGTGGGCCCAGGACTGAGCCCTGTGGGACACCACTTGTGACAGGCTTTGAGTCTGACATGGCGCCAGCAACTCTGACCCTGTGGGTTCTGTCACTTAGCCAGTTTGCAACCCATCTTGTGACGTATGGGTTTACATTTAAGCTGATGAGTTTTTCAATGATACCTGAGTGGGGTATTGTGTCGAAAGCCTTTGCCAGGTCGAGGTAGGCTGTGTGGACTGCCTTTCCCTCATCAATGGCCTTGGTGATTGTTTCGAAAAAGTCAACCAAGTTTAGAAGGCATGATCTGCCTTTGACAAAGCCAAACTGGGTCGGATCCAAAGTCTGCAAGTCCCCTATGTCTTTATTTATTAGTTCCATTATGATCCTCTCCATAGCTTTGCAGATCAGGCTTGTCAAGCTGATGGTACGGTAATTTCCAGGGTCGGTGGAGGCACCACCTTTGTGAAGTGGGACCACAGTTGCCGTACGCCACTCCTTAGGCACGTATCCTGAGGTGAGGCTAAGATTAAACAGCTACCCTAACTGTGGGTTTAATTCCTCATTGAGTTCATGGAGCACACAACCGGGGACACCATCTGGTCCCATGGATGCTGTGTTTTTTGCCTTGGAGAGAGCAGTTCTCACCTGAACTGAAATGGCTGTAGTAGCTGTTTAAATGGGTTACTAATTTGTGTGCCCAGATGTGCCAGAGTGTTAACAGCATTGCTCAGCAAGGTGATAAGACTACAGTAAATAAAACGTCAACAAGTACAATAGTAATACAAGTTAATAAAACAAATAAAACAGTTTAGTCTTGGTACGGCTGTATGTCTGGTGTGTCTGTGAACATCTGCTGATAGTCTAACCCCATGCCTGCCAAGGACAGCACAATAAGCGTAAACTCTCTGTACTGTGTACGATACATGTCTCTCAAGTGTCACACTGTCACAGACTGTGATCACTGTTGACAAATTCCTTGGACACAGATTTAACATCTACTTCGTTTATCTCAATAGCACAGTCACACTACATCAGTCCACAGTACACCTTGGTAGTCACATATGTTCCCCTGATATGTAATAGTCCCCTGTAATTGTCTATCTGTAGCTGTTAAAACTTGGCCCATACTGTCCCATGCGGATAACTTGAGAGGTATGTAGGTGCTACAGAAGCTATAGGGCACTTGTATACATAAAGTAAGGGCAGACCTGTAGAGTATATAAGAGTACTATTGCAAACAATATAGCCTATACTAGTAGCAATGGAATGTTTTTCTCTCTTCACTCATCCCTTATCTGCATCATCATTTATTATTGTTATACATCGGGTATGGTTTACGTTTAACATATGTTGTTCTCAAAATGTTATGTTGAGCCTTGTGTTTTATTATTGTTATATATTACAATGAATGCATACTAACATATCTTGTTGAATTACCTATGATGTTGGCCTTATGCTGTAACTGTTACTGGCATGCTGTTACAATACTGACTGCTATCCCACTTATTGTTGCATTCCATATGCTATGCAATGCTATCTTACTGGGTTATTTGCAACATCCTGGAATGCTGTTATAACTAATGTTTAAATGTTCTGTTCATTATTAACCTGTACACTGTTAAAAACCTCAGCACCATAGCTCAACTGGGTAGACCAGTTCCTGGCGATCCGCCAATCCTACCTCAGCCAGCCATGACACTGGGTCCCAGCACATTTGGGACCCAACCTGGTACTGTCCCCTCCGCTAGTCCTGCACTGCCTACAGGTGGAACTGCCTCAAGGGACGGGCCCCCCCCCCCCCGGAGCAGGCATAGAGATGGAGTTGTCACCCAATGACAGCTACCAGGGATGGTGTGCAGGATCATGACCATGAGGTCAACTGTTTCCTGCACCATATTGAGGGAAGACTTGCCAACCTGGAGGGGCAGGCTGGCCCTAGTGCCCAGCCCCCAGCACAGCCACCTTCAGGGCAGTGAAGGAGCAGTGGTGACTGCCCATGGGTGGGGAGCTCAGTCTCACTGCTGCTATCTGGGGGCACATGGCTCTCTGATTTCACAACACTCTCCCCATCCAAGGTGTTTAGCCCCCTCATGTGTCATACACTGCCCCTGTATGCTGTCCTATCTGTTTGAAATGCTACCTCTTCTACCCAGCTTACCTCCCCACACATACCTATATCCCTTCCCCAACATTCCACTCTCTCCTTAAAAAAAATGGCCCTCTGTTCCACAAAAAAATATCGCCCCACACATAGTTCTCCATTTTGCACCCGCATACACTGGAGACACTTTAATCATTACATGCATCAATCAACACATTTATGATGCCCTCAGAGGCTTCAAATTCCAAATTGTCTGCAACCTGCACAGCTGTTGCTGTAGAAGAAATGGAGAGCTATGGTCCTTTCCTACATTCGCCCTGCACATCTCTACCTGCCTTTTACACCACTTTCCTATCACCCCTTTTTGCTTTTCTTTTTTAAAATTAGAGCGTGTTTAAGTGGAGCGCAAACCCATGCAAGCCCACTTAAAACTGCTTTAAACACCTTCTGTGTTTCTGGCACTGTTAGGCACATCAGCAAAGCAATCACTCCTGCCAAGTCTCAAACCGGGGACCCTGCCAACTAAAGCATAGTGCATTATCCCACTAGGCCACTCAGCTTTGAAGTCTAACAGGTGTTTCCATAAACATATCCTGATTGCTAGTAACATACTGCTTGTACATATAATGGAAAAAATGACAGCATACTTGAGACTGTGATGCAGACACCAAACCAGTACACAGCCAAATAAATATTGATGGATGTACGTGAGGCCCAGGGTATCAAGTAGAGCTAACAAAACTCCACAGACTGTTGCAGAATGTCCACAGTTGTGCCACCTAATTTTGGCACGGTTGTCACAAAACCTATTCTGTGTGCTGAAGTACTGGCAAGTCAGTACAGACTGAGATTAGAAAAGCATGACAGACAGTTCAGTGCCACACGTTATACCCATCTGAACACACATGTTCATGTGAATCCTGTGTAACAGATTGTATGCTTGCACATATGTCTTGCAAAAACACCTGCTATAGTATTGACTCAGTAGATCAATCCATTACATTCCTAGCATGGTTTACATTTTGCCACCCACAGTCCTGGCTTCTATTTCAGTCTGTTGCATGTCAAGTACATGTTTGTCAAAACAACAAATAAATGACTGAGACGTGCAGTTTTATGCAGAACTGGTTGCTGTTACTGTAGCCACTGCCACCCATATTAGCATATCAAAGGCCTGTAGGTTGGGACACACTCCAGAAATATGTATAGGTGTCCTAAATGTCACCTACCACTCTCTGGTTGGCACTATTATAACATATGTACCTGAGGCACATGCCTCACCTGGACTGTTCTGGGTACCCTCACCCTGGCTATGTAGTGACAACAGAGCTAGCACTGTTCCCTCACTGACATACACAACTTGCTGTCCCCCAATGTGTTCACAATTCCCAGTATGACTCCTGGGCAGAATGCAGCAGCTACAGCCTGAAACATATGCAGAAGTATGTTCAGCTACCTGCTACAGACCTACCATACCTCCCAACTACCTAAAACAGGGTATCCACACAACACCCATACATAAAGGGGTGAGGGAATGGTCAAGTGACAGGGACATGTGTCACAGTTTCCTCTACAAACATACACAGCTGGTGGACCAGCAGCCACTGCAGCAGCATGCATATTCTGATGCAAATGATGTATGACACTCACATCTGTCTATTCCCTTACTGACCTCAACCCACATTGTTAAACAGTAAACTGCCACATAATCAGAAAGTCTGTTCACAATGGCCAAACATAGCATACAAAACTGTGGACATACCACATAAATCCAGACAGTGAACAGTATTTTTACCTACCGTCTATAATGTTGTAGTCCCCACTCCTCGATAATGTACATCTCACAGGCCAGGAAAAAGGCAAAGGCCTACATGAAGGCATTAACTATAACACCGTGATGCCATGCCATTGGCTAATGAAAATGCAACCCAGCTGTTCTGGATGCAATTAGCAAGCATAAGCCACAGATTAGTGCACAGGCAATCACCTGTTCATGAGCATTACCTACAAAAGTCAAGCTGCTGCCTATGGTAAACAGGTATGTAACTTTCTTTGCGAAGACAGACTGCAATATTATAAGCATTATACTACAGGATTTCTGTAGATAAAGGAGTACAGCACTATACCAGGTATGTAATAGAACTCCACATGTAATGGGATGCAGATGGGAGGATGCAGTTATGGGACATAGGGATTACAACAGTAGATTTGTAGCACATATGTTGGAATGACATATTGCTGTTAGTCAGCTGTCTAGCACCTACAGGCTTCCCTTTCAGCTCTGTCTGCTGTGACATGCATCACAGCTCTGGCCCTCTGAGTCCCTCCAACAATGGTTGGCTCATGTACGAATGCTACAGGAATGTGTTTTAGACAATAGTGACAGTAAGTACTGGTGGATACAGCTGGCATATCACATGATGTACTGTCAGTCAGCTCCTCCCAGTCTGTGAATGTCACACAGGCATAGCTCAAACATTGCCCAGGTGTCCCTGACTGTTCTTGATGTACACTGGCTAGGTCACTGTGTACTCCACACCCATATGTCATCACATGAGAGCTATGGCTAGCATACATGTTGCCCTCCTACAACAGGGCAGCAGGTTATAGCCAATAGTAGTTGGGGGGGGGCACAGGCCCAGCCTCAGCAGCAGACTATACATATCAAGCATACAATGTAAGGGAATGAATACAGTACGAGATATTAATGTAACATAACTGGTGTCTGAGGGGTTTGAGTAGCTAGCTATGATTTGAATAGGGGTCTTGGCAATGGTTAACCGCACCTGGAGTGTTTCCTGTGCATCTCATAGTTTGACAAGCCTGAAGGTGTGTATGTCTTTCATATATAGTGAAACCCCATGTCCCTTGGCTTTACTGCCCACACCTTGGGGTCTGACTATATGATAGAATGGGTGACCATGTAAGGCTGGGGTGCTCTCTGCAGCTTTGAATCATGTATCTGTGACTGCACAGATGTCAGCATTTTCAGGTTTAATACTGCTTGCAATGAGTGCAGATTCATGTTTAGACTCCTAGCGTTTAGCAGCATGGCCTTCAATTTGTGATTTGTTGACAGTTTTATATTGGTAGTGTTAACTTCACCACTTTTCCTAATAAAGGCACTAAGGGGGTGGCCAGAAGCCTGAAGGCCAGGTGAGACAGATAGAGGCCATCTCTGGCAAAGCATCGTGGTCTGTTGATCATATCATCCCAGTCTGTCAGGTACTGGATTCCCCTGGAGTGGCACCAGAAACCAAGCCAATTGTTAAGGTTAATCATTTCCTGATTGTATTGTGGCATCATTCCGGGTGATGGCAGAATGCTGCTTAAGGCTGGGGACATACCTGTCAGGGACACATAATCAGTGGACTCAATCATATCTCATTTCATATAGTCCAGGGAGGTACGTCACAGGTCAGGCACACCAACATGGACTATGACAGATTCATAACAGTACCTACTGTTGAGAGACAGCAGGGTGTATGTGATATGGCAGATTCTGGCACCTGACAGACAAGTAACCGTGACCTTCCCCATAGGGTTCCCATTAGATGACCGAAGATGCATTCTATCGAATGCATCTTGGTCGAATTTAAAACAATGAAAAGGCAAAATAGCGAAGCTGCTTTTAAGCAAATTCTTTCCCAGGGAAAGAATTTGCTTGGCCGCTTCCATTACTTTGCCATTTTTGGCACTGTAGTGCAATCTCGGAGTTGGTATATTTAAGTAGGGTGGTGTGGGGTGCAAAGCCCCCCACTTTATGTATTCTTTTAATATTTTTTTCTTTTTTTTTGGAACAGCGATTTTTTTCCTGAGCTTTCGAGATTGTAAGCTTTCTCTTACATGGGGTCGATTATTCATTGTTCACTTTTTTAAGCATTCAATGATATAATATAGACCCTTCCCCATATACAGCCTGGTGAGAGGCACATCTGTGTGTCACACAACGGAGTCTCCTGTGACTAATATGTTTGATCTATGGTGATGCCTTAGTGGCTGTGGGACACAGGTGTGTGGCTATGAGTGGCATGTGGTGTGGAGGGCTATGGAGTTCACATGTGTTTTTTCCTCTCCTTTGTTTGGGGATTTTTATGTTGAGGACCTCTACATAATGTGGGTGTGTGTTGTCTAGGTGTGGATGGTGTGTGAGGTGTACTGATTGTGTTGACAACCTTTTTGGTGCCAGATATGCAGGCTTGAGAGGGAGAGAGCATGGACTGTAGGTTCCTAATATCATTGCATCTCTCACAAATTGTGTTCCTTGGTGGTGTCTGTGTACATGAGGCAGTTGCTACACTGTGTCAGGATGCCCATATCAACCAGACTGGCAGAGGAAACTGTAGGACATTGTCCAGCCATATTTGTCAGAATCTGATGGAGGAAGGCCAGTGAGACTGAAGGGGTTGGCTTACAGCCCAGGTGCTTAGAACAAAAGTAGGAGGCTTACACTACCTCATACAAAAGTGAAACGATACTGTGCTAACTTCTCACGCAACTAATGAGGAAACAACAGTAGTTGACGGCCACAGCAGACGTTTATTGAAACAACCAAAAAATAAAACTACATATTACAAGAGTTAAGCGCTTTCACCTATCAGTTATAGGCTTCTTCAGAACTCATTCATTTTGTTATTACGCCATTTTAAATAAACTTTTAGGCGCGAAACTAGACAAACATTACATTAATACTTAAAGTGATATTGTGCTAATTTATTTATATATCAACAATTAAATTTAAACGCTAAAACAATAAATTGAATATAATAATAAAAATATCATAAACACACTCAGCTTGACCTCATCCAAACTTATACTGTAACACTGGTAACAACAAAGGTTCTAAATAGACAAAATATGCAACATTTGGTTTTGGAAACTTTTCATTTACTGTACAAATCACTAAAAGTTGTAAAATTCCTGAAATATAAACAGAAAAAAATGTTACTATACTATATAAATATATGAATTAATAAATTAAAAAATTAAATATATTAAACTAAATATATTAACTATATAGAATATAAATGTAAATGTATTTTAGGGAAATAATGTGCAAAATTGTGTGTAAATAATCAACTCCTGTTGTACATTTGTTAATATTGGTATGTAATGTACAATAAATATTTACATGAAAATGCATAATAAATATATATAAGAATTGATTGATTAATATCATAAATATATAATTAATAAATAAATAAATATATATATAAAAAATGATGTGGTTATGTATAATACATCATGTGGTTGTATATAATACAAAAATATTAATTTTTAACAGTTTTTTTCTGTTTATATTTCAGGAATTTTACAACTTTTAGTGATTTGTACAGTAAATGAAAAGTTTCCAAAACCAAATGTTGCATATTTTGTCTATTTAGAACCTTTGTTGTTACCAGTGTTACAGTATAAGTTTGGATGAGGTCAAGCTGAGTGTGTTTATGATATTTTTATTATTATATTCAATTTATTGTTTTAGCGTTTAAATTTAATTGTTGATATATAAATAAATTAGCACAGTATCACTTTAAGTATTAATGTAATGTTTGTCTAGTTTCGCGCCTAAAAGTTTATTTAAAATGGCGTAATAACAAAATGAATGAGTTCTGAAGAAGCCTATAACTGACAGGTGAAAGCGCTTAACTCTTGTAATATGTAGTTTTATTTTTTGGTTGTTTCAATAAACGTCTGCTGTGGCCGTCAACTACTGTGTTTCCTCATTAGTTGCGTGAGAAGATAGCACAGTATCGTTTCACTTTTGGTTGTTTTTCCTCGCAACACTGGGATTCTGTAACTACCTCATACAATGTAGACAGGCTATAAACAAGCAGTAATAGGTGCAATAGAAAAGATGGAGTTTAACACATTAGAGAACATGCAGCAAATAGCAGGAAATAGCAGGATGAGGAGGGAAACACACGATGTATTGTCACTATGTTGCTGATAGCCACATGCATACTGTGGTGATAGATGGCATGGTATGATGTGGGAGTTAGCGGAGGATAGTGCTGGCAAATGTGGATGTTGAGGGTGTGTACATAATGGAGAGAAATATATGTGGTCCTGTGATGTGTTCCCCTCTTCTTGTCTTTCAGGAGTGATGTACAGATGGAGGAACTCACTGCAGCTGACAATGAAGTTATAGTTGATAGCCTCAGACTGCATCACGACAGCCTGGTGCCCTGTGGGCAGACCTTGTTGCATGAGTAAACACGTCAGGTTACAAAAAGGAGGCTATGAGCAGCCCAACACCAGGCACAGACATGATAAATGCTGCACGGCAAAAGTCTGCAGCTGTGGCAGGTGACCGTGCTGGCACTGGTGGAGGGCCTGCAACACAACAATCATTGCCAGCCACAGAAGAGTGCCTGGCAAGCCTAGGATTGGCCACCAGCTCACAAGCATCCATCACCCCATACATCGTGGAGGTGGGTGGCACAGCTTCCATCATCACTTTAATACTGTAGCAGAGGAGGCTTACCTGGATGCTCCTCTGCTATTCAAAGCTGTGCCACCCATAGCAGAGGAGCATCCAGGTAAGCCTCCTCTGCTATGGCACAGCTTCCATAGCAGAGGAGGCTTACTTGGATGCTCCTCTGCTATGGAAGCTGTGCCACCCACCTCCACAATGTATGGGGTGTGTGGCACAGCTTCCATAGCAAAGGAGCATCCAGGTAAGCCTCCTCTGCTATGGGTGGCACAGCTTCCATAGCAGTGGAGCATCAAGGTAAGCCTCCTTTGGTCATCATTTTAATACTGTAGCAGTCATAGTGGCAGGCTCTGCATACCTGTACATGGATGTCAGGTCAATCTGCATTGGGGGTGCTGTAACACACACGTGTGCACACATACTCAGAATGTCATTATTGTAGGCAGTATCACAGTTTGTACTGTACATGTTGATATACACACATATTATCCTGTATCAATGCCACATTTGTGTTTGCTGACAATACCTCTCCCCGACAATTCCATAGGTGCAACTGGTGTGGCCAGAGTCTAACATCCTGTAGCTGGTGAATGTGAAACTGTTTTGTTATGGCTCATCTATACCCTAGGAATTTTAAGGGCTGCCAGTTTGCCATGGACACAACTGTTAAGCTTAGCCGTAGTACAATACTTGTATGTTCAGTTGTGGAGGGGTTCACTGCAGTGCATTGAATTGGTAATCACAGTAGCATATTTGCAGGAATTGTAACATATATGCACATATTTTTCTGAGGGTGTATGCAGTCTACTATACAGGGGGCAAAAGTATGGTAGAGACGGGTGCACTGTGTTATAGGTGAAGGTCCATCACATACGCTGACATGTCACTTATCTCAAAGGTGTATAGTACTGACAACATTAACCGGACATAGCTGTACTGCATATTGTTAAGGGCCTGTCTTGTCTGTGTCTGTTGTGGTCTGCTTGTGTGTTGTGCATGGGATCAGTAATAAGGTGTGGTATGTATAATGCAGTTGTGGAAACCTCACCTGTGTGTGTGTGTGTGTGTGTGTGTGTGTGTGTGTGTGTGTGTGTGTGTGGATCGGCTGACATAATAGTGCATGTATTAATGCAGTCATGTTGTCTTCCTCCTCACAGGTGACAGTGGGAGCTGGAGATTGTCCTAATCACAACCTGATGTCAGTGTCTCATCAGACTCTGATGATGATGGTGGCCATAGTGAGGCACAGGTGGGATTGTTGGGGGCTGAATCTGTCCCATGGGTTGACATTCCACTTCCTCCACCAATGTCCCTGCACACAGTCAGTATACCCACACATTCCCAGTCCCCTGTAGCCACAGATATTGGACAGTCAGAGGGTGGTTGCATCAAACAGGAAAGTGTGGTGACTATGGCATCTGTGACTGTAGACACTAGCCATAGCCAGAGAGCTTGCGAGGTCCCACACAGGCAGATTGACAGGGGTACTCAAAGGAGGACTGCTGCTGATCCACCACCTGTCACAGTTGTCACATCATGAGTCACTCCACACATGTTTCTCTCCATCATGGAGGCACAGGCATGTTCTGAAAGCAACACCAGATGGATGCTCAGGATCATGGATGTATCACTGTCTGGCATCCATGACTCCATCCACAACACTGGGGATTCCATGCCTCATTTCACCTGCGTAGTGGACAGATGGTGGGGTGAGACATTGTCAGTATTTGACTGCACATTTTCTGTGTTGGAACATGTGGTGGGAGTAGTGCGTTGGACATGTGGATGTAGGTCAGCACCAACATCATCTGAGAGTCCATGTGGCCATGCACAGTCACGCTCCTATAGTGGCAGCACCACCAGCACTACAGAAGTGAGGGTGCTGTCCACACCACAATGTGGCAGGCCCATGGCTACATGGTTCTGGGTGGTCCCCTAAGGGACATGGACCCAGCAGACACCAGCTGTTGTCAGCAAGTAGCACCACATCTGACCCTGGGCATGGTGGTGCCAGTGTCACTCCTGGCAGAGTCATTTCCCATGTTTGTGGCTGGAGACGGTGAATGTACATTCTGCCATGTACAGTCCACAGCTGTCCAACATACCCTCTTGTAGGGCCAGCACATGGCTTGACTGTATATGCACACACACTCACACATCACTGTCACATGCAGGTCACCAACAGACGCACACAGCTCCGCTCCATGGCCCAGCTGACCAGCACCCTTCCAGACACACACACACACACAATGCCAACTGTGTGGCACAGCCTAGGCCTTTGGCAAGCCCACACCGCACCCTGTGCATGTGATACCTGTGCCACATCCCTGTCATCCATACCATCGATGCAGGGACATGCAAATATGTGTCTGATACACAGGGTGACTAAAGTACATTTAATGACAGTTTGTAGTGCAGTAGTGTTATGCCCTGTAAGGTGCTGTTTGCTGGCATGTGTCATGAGTACACATCCAAGGGTATATACCTTTGTTCCATGATGTTGCATTGGTGGTAGTATTGCTGACTGACTGTTGTCTCCCAGACCTGTTTCTGTTCCAGGTGTCTGTGTGTCTATGCCATGGAGAGGTGGTGCCAATACAGTGGCTCAGGATGGCATGGTAGCAATGCAGAAATGTGACTTCACCAATGTACAGCTGCATATGTGCATGGTTACCTAAGTGCGTATGTGTACAACAGTGTGTCAGGGACAATGGGGGCAGACAGCATAATCTTGCATGCATACCACATGACACAGCATGCTACTCTTGATACATATCACCTGGGATTCAGTAGGATCATAGATTCATAGGAACATAGGACGTTACTAGAGTAATGGCCCTAGGGCCCTTACAAGCCTAGCCATCAGTTTATCCCCAGAAAGAAACATCAGTCAGCGCCTTTTGCCCCTGTCAATGAGGGACACAGGTGGGACCCCTGCAACAGATTTGTGGTTTCCCATCTACTCATCACAGTTGCACTTCAAGAGGGTTAGCAGGGCACTCTATTTAACATGTATGGGAAGTGTATTCCTGAGACAGGGCAGCCTGTGGGAGACAAACCTGTCTCTCCAGCAGGTTGTGTTGATGTTGCATATCTGATTCAGGGCTATCATGCAGGTAATGTGTGAGGAGTTAGACTTACAGATACGGGGCAGCTGTAGTAGGGCAGGGTCTAACATTAGCTTGTAGGCATGACACAGCCCACCTCTGAGCAACCTGTCAGATACCGAGTGGATCAATAGTGATTTGAGCCTGTCTGCATGAGATAGGTGTTGGAGGCCATGGATTACCTTTGAGAGGTATTTCTGTGGCCTTTCCAGTTGGTGCAGATGTCTGAATAGGTACATACCAAATGGGGTGATGTAGTAAAATATTGATCTATGGCGTGAGGACTTTAGAGAGGTAATGACCATCTTTTTCCTGGATGCAATCCCTTTACCTATGAGATGAACCATGTACAAGGCTTTTCTGACCACTGCCCCTACATGATTGTTGAATGCAAAATTCTTATCAACCTGACTACCCAGGTCTCTAAACACAGGTTGTGTGTTTAGGGGGTCACCATTGCTGTGGTAAATAGTGGGGCCGTGTCTTTGCTGAATGGTATAATGATACAGTTTTTTGCATTTAGCTTGAGGCCAAGACATTGGCACCAGTCCGTAGTTGATGTAAGACCCACTTGCAGTATGTTAACATCATTTGTGGAGTCAATGAGACAGCACTCAACATACAGTTATCCACAAACTTGGTCAGTACCTACAAATGTAGGTGGTGGCAGGTAGCATTCATGCCTAGATACATGTGAATTATTTAGGGGCAGCAGCTACTTATAGGGCCTCAATATATATATACATATTGCAGAGACATAGGCAAGACAGGCTAAGGTTGCCACCTTATCAAATGCCAATGTGGGACATTTTTTGTAGTAATGTGAGAGTTGGCAGGACAAACCATACCCACGGTGAGTGCAATTGACAAAAATTCACTTTTTTGACAATATAACAGCGTATTTTTGTAGCATTTGCCTAGATTAAGCTATTTATCATAACATTTAGGTGTTTCTGATGTAAAATTACTGTTTTATGCAACTATTAGAAAAATGTAGGAAACGTTTATTGTCTTACACTCTTGGGACATTTGTATTGTTTTAGTTGTTTTCACAGGACACACCTGGCCAAACATGGACTGCAATTTGCATAGTGGGACAGGTGGTAACTCTAACACAGTGACATGGCTGCAAGGGGGATATATGTACACATACACACACACTCATTAACTGCCCTTGTTTAGAGTAGAACTCCTACCTGTCTAGTTGTGCATACTATAACACTACATACGTATTGCATGCACCACAGAGCTTATGTGTTTTGGAGTGTCTGCCACTACTGTTCAGGTGGATGACATCTGCAGGCACTGTAAAGATTGTCAGTGGGGGGTTAACAGGTTTACACAGACCCTTAAAATTGTATGACCATTGCACAAACACACAGGCAAGACAGCCACACTGCTGTAAGGAGATATGCTTACACACACACACACACACACACACACACACACACACACACACACACACACACACACACACACACACACACACACACACAGTTGCCAGTTTTGAGAGTAGAATCCCTACTTATCTAGTTATATACACTATAGTTGACAAAGAAAAATACTTCAAAAGACCAAAAGCATAAGGTTCAGTTCAGGTATCTTTATTATTGTGCAAGGAGACAAAAAATGCAGTTACAGAGTTTGTCTGACTAAATCAGGAAGTGTCACAATTATTATACCTTTCTTTTAAGACATTGCCCACTACGACTGACGTAGCAGATCACCAGTTCATAATTCTGTTACTTTACAGATGTTTCTCACATTTCTAGCTGACTCTTCAAAAGTTTAAAAAAGATTTTTTAGTAAACAGGATGGCCTTGACGACCACTGGTCAATTATAACTTTCTTGCTATGTGATGTTGCAAGTCTAGGTACTATGGCTAATTCAAGCACAATGCAAGTACAGATTTCTGAAGCAGTTCATTGTTTATAGTATCTAACTTTCTTGCAGCTTGTGCACTTTTTCATTAGCACAAACAGAGCTTATTGTCCATAATGAATGGATCTACAGAAATTATTATTATTCTCCTTTAATTTCCTGACCTAGCAGAAAATCACCTGCTTTCCAGTACATTTCCAAGGCATAAACATGTATTTTGCTGTGCTAGCAAACTAGGTCAGAGCGCATCTTGCAGTGTCAGAAAGCACAATTTCATAAAAGCATGTTTTCAGTTTCAAATAGAACTAATGCTGCATATAGAATAAAAATGTGTTAATCTTCCCTTATTTAAAATAAGCATTGCACACATATGTTAATACATATTTCTCTAACATTTCCCCCCTGTTAATACTTTTTATTCTATTTCAAAAGCATAAACAGTTTGTTTCTTCTCCTAACCTCTTCCTTTGAGGATTTGCAGCTAAGAGAGTCATTCAGTTTAAACTTATGAAAGTGTTTCCTTTTTCAACAGTTCTTCAATTTCAGTACTTTAATACAAAGTCTCAGAAACTGACATATCTATAAAATATTTGATTAATTCTTTCATGCAGGGAATTCCACAGCAAATACATGCTCCTAACAAAAGTAATCCCACACAAATGGCAATCAGGATGTTCATTAGGATGGAACCCCACCCCCCAAACAAATTCTGGAAAAAGTCCATCAGTGTGTTCGGGCCTGGCCTGGTCATGTCTGACACTTGCTGAATCACTTCCAAATGATCGTTGATCTCATGTTTATTGTCGGGAATAAACGAACAACACTCATCTTTGATTAAAGTGCACATACCACCTCTCGCCGCTAGGGTGAAGTCAAGAGCCATGCGGATTTGAAGCACCACAGTTCTCATTGCATTCAGTTCATCAGTCATTAATTCAAGAGCAGAAAAAGTTGCATTGCTCATGACCTCGAGAAGTTTGGATAGTTTTCTCAGTTCCCAAATTGATTTAACTGCACCATATGCAGGGGCTATGCCAGCCCAGGATATGATAGTGTCACTCAAGTCCATGTGTGCTAGTTTACTCTTATCTTTCACGGAGTTATGGTTTCTCCAGCCTGCTACGATCTGTCCCACTGGATTCTCAGGTTTCTTGATTGGATTTTCAGGTTTCTTTGCAACGTCTCTGACGTTTCGAATTCTCCCATGAGGCAAAGCTGTAGTGTGTCATATGGCCGGGACCAGGTAACCCAAAAAACAACTGCCAGACCAATTCTCAGGCAACCATTTGTATGCCTTTTTCCCACATATGAAATAACAGTTTTCTACCTTAGTATTGATATATACCTTCCCTGCATGAAACATTGTCTTATCTATAATAGACAGTTGCTTTAAAAGAACAGGATTATGTTGTATATCACTGACAGTTTTATGCAAGGACTCAAAGTATGAGTCATAATCTGCATCGCAAATTGTTTCTGTATTTTTACCATTTTTAGGTTTAATATAACATTTATAAGAAACAGTCACATTACATTTACTCCAACCTACTTGAATTGTGTCATTCTTAAAAAAACATACAATTCCTCTTTGTGTAACAGGTAGAAATAATGCAATTTTGTGTCTAGATTTCACAGGTGTAGTCTCAAAAATCAAGTTTTCCCAGGTCTTATTGACCCTAGGGGGACAGTAGCCATCAATAATCCCCCAATATGCTGTTGGTATAGCTGTGCAAATCCAACAATTTGAAATATTAAAAGTCTCAGCATACACATATTTGATTGCTTGGTAAGTGTTAAAGTTCGGATGCCAGTCTATGAGTGTTGACTCACGTTTGTTCAATCTGGCTGGTGTGACTGAAGAAAAGAAAGGCCACAGCAAAAGCCATAGCAAAAAGAACATTGTCACTAATGTAGTTATTCAGATGATTATGCAACACTGCAGAAGACACTGCTGAAGTCGTTCTGTATTTCTATTGTCTCTGGGTCTTGTCATTTTACTGCTGCTGTGTGTTAGCAAGAGTTTTATCAAGTTCAAAGTTTTTGACTAGTTTACATTGTGTCAAATGAATGCAAGATGAACGTTCTACAATTTTGACTGCTGTGGGCATGCTCAGCAGTACTTGATACGGACCTTCCCACTTTGGTGTCTTCCAATTTTTCTTTTTGATTGTCTTCACCCAGACCCAAGTACCTGGGGCTACTGCTACTTCGGATGGTTTAGTTTGGTCTTTATCTGAAACAGAATTAAACTGTAAAAGATGTTTGTTATTCAGCATACTCCTCATATACTCTGCAAGTGTCCAATCTGCTTCCTGGTCTGCAGGCATGAGAGGTTTCCACTGAGGTATATAATAAGCTCTTCTGAAAATCTTTTCGAAAGGTGTCAATCCTTTTGCATTTGGAACAGTTCTCATGCTCAACAGTGCCAGGGGCAAACAGTACACCCAGTTCTTCTGTGTGTCTACCATAAGTTTTTTAAGCTTATTCTTTAAAACTCCATTGTGCCTCTCTACTAACCCTGCAGATTAAGGGTGATATGCACAGTGATGTTTTAAAGAAATTCCAAAATACTGGCTTAACTGCTGTATAGTTTGGTTAACAAAATGTGTACCATTGTCACTGTAGATCCTTTCCGGTATGCCAAATCTAGGAATAATTTCTTCAACTAGGGTCTCTGCAACAGTGGCTGCATCTGGTTTACTAGTTGGAAAGGCCTCCACCCATTTGGAGAACATATCCACAATGACAAGGCAGTACTTTTTGTTTTCACATTTGCTCAATTCTATGAAATCCATACAGATAGTATGAAACGGATATGGTGGTGTAGGGAAACTCCCTTGCTTGAGCTTTAACACCCCTTGTGCATGATGTTTATTACTAGTGTGACATGACAGGCAAATTTTTTAGTGTAGTTTGTAAACCTGTACGTAGCGAATACCCGATTCACTAACTGTACCATCCCCCCTTTTGAGACATGGCTCTGCCCATGGCTCAACAAAGCTGCATATCTAAATAAATTAGACGGTAATATTGGTTTTCCTTCTTTGGAGATGTACAGCCCTTCCTTGAGAATTGCTCCTCGTCTTTTCCATTTTTGTTTTTCAGCTTGTGTAGTAAGTGTCTGCATTGTTTTCAACATTTCTAAGTCTAAAATCTCAGAAGGTTGTAATTCCTCGTTCAAAAGAAATGCTTCTGAGGCTGCTTGCTTTGCAGCTGTGTCAGCTCTCGCATTGCCTTTTTAATTCCTATCTTGCTGTTTTGTATGAGCTATGCATTTACAAATAGCTACTTTCTGAGGCAACTGAATAGAATCTAACAAATTTAAAATAAACTGTGCATGGTTAATCGGTTTGCCAGTAGATGTTACCATTCCTCGATTCTTCCACTGTTGTGCTAAAACATGTAAAGTAGAAAAAGCATACTGGCTGTCAGTAAAAATGTTTACGCTTTTACCCTTTGCTAAGGTACATGCCCGTGTCAAGGCAATCAACTCTGCTGCTTGTGCAGATAAGTTATGTGGTAAAGGTTTCGCTTCTACAATCTCAGTATCAGAAACTACTGCGTAACCTGTTAGGTTCTGTCCTGTAGGACTCCTTTTGCATGAGCCATCCACGTAGTATGTCACCTCGGCATCATCCAAGGGAACATCTGTGAGGTCTTTTCTAGGCAGTGTCTTTTGCTCAATTACCTGCAGGCAGTTATGGGGTGTGCCATCCACAGGAGTTGGGAGCAAGGTAGACAGATTCAAAGTAGTACATCATTCAATTGTCATGTGAGGTTGGCTTAGCAATATAGTCATACAAGAAGGATGCCTAGCAGGGGAAAGATATGCTACTTTTTCTTGCAGTAAAATGATTGCGACTGCATGAGGCACTCTCAATGTGAGAGGGTGGAGTAACACTACTGAGGCTGAAGCCTGCACCGCCATTGCAGCTGCAACTACTGCTTGTACACAGTGGGGTAGAGACCACACCACTGGGTCCAGTTGTGATGAATAATAAGCAATGGGGCGCTGTTTGTCCCCATGCTGTTGAGTCAATACTGATGTCATATAACCTTGCTTGCAATCTACAGTTTGGAAAAAAACGTTTGTGATAATTTGGTAATCCTAAAACTAATGATGATGCTATCAATTGTTTCAGTTTGCAGAAAGTTATTCTGCTTCTGGTGTCCACTGTATTAAATCTTGTGCTGCCATAGGCTTCTTAAAAAATCAGGTCAGTTAAAGGTGCAGATTCCAAAGCATAGTTTGGGATCCAGCTTCAACAAAAATTAGTCATACCCAGGAAGGACATCATTTCCTTCTTGGTTGTGGGTTTTGGTGCTTGTAAGATCGCTACTTTTCTGTCCTCATCTAATGTTCTGCCATCTTTGGATATTACATATCCAAGGTATTTCACTTGTTTTTTCCTAAGCTGCAATTTATTTTTGCTTACTTTGTGTCCTTCAACTGCTAGGAATTTTAATAATGCTATAGTATCTTCCTTACAATCTTGCTGGGTAGGGGCGGCCAGCAGGATGTCATCAACATAAAGTAAAATTTGACTACCTCTCAGTGGGATAAATCCCGCTAAATTACTTGTCATTTCTTATGAAAATATCATTGAGCTTTCACTATAGCCCTGTGGTAGTTGTGTATATGTATACCGCTTCCCCTGAAATGTAAATGCAAACCAATACTGGCTGTCAGGGTGTATCGGTATCGAAAAGAATGCATTGCTGATATCTACCACAGAAAAATACTTCTGTTGAGGTTTTAAATCATACAACAAGGTATGTGGATCTTGCACCGTAGGTGCTCTTGGTATTACTGCGTCATTTACAGCTTGTAAATCTTGGACAATACGCCATTCTCCGTTTGCTTTTCTAACTGGGAATAAGGGTGTATTACATGGCGAATCGGGAGATTCCACCAGTATTCCCTTCTTAAGTGAAGCTGCTATGATAGGTTTAATACCTGCCTCTGCATCTTTTCTCAAGGGGTACTGTCTCTTCTGTGGTCTAAATGCTGACTTTGGCATGATAGTAACTGGTCCTGCTGTGCGAATAAGTCCTACGTCTGACTTTCCTGTTGCCCAGAGAGTTTCTGGTATGTCTAACAAAGCTTTTTCTTCCTCTTCTAATAAGAGGGCTTCTCAGCTGTCTTTGCTGGACTGCAAGTGTACAGCTGGATGTGTTTGTGTTATCCAGTTCAGTTTCTGTCTTTGTATTCCCTGTTCTGACAGTTCTGATTCTGTCTGTTTTTCCCATTTTGTAACTTTTTCTCCTAGGTCTATCCATTTTAAATCTTCTTCTTTAGTTAAACTAACATGTGGTATTAGATTCGATTTGTAAAGTGAAAAGAACTCCTGGGGTAATGAACAGCTAACTACACTGTTCCCTTTCATGTCCCAGTACAAATTACACAGTACTAATCTGTTTGCATGATTTCTAAACAATTCTTATTCATATTCTTTGTCAGGTCCTGGTGTATTACAATAATACAGAGTACAGTGCAACAGATGTTGTATGTCAATACAAAGGGAGGGGAACTTACTGATAGCTGCATTCATTAACTCTTCAGTTACTGCTCCAGGGCCAGTTGTAACTAAGTCCTGGCTATACCAGTAAAATGTCTCACCTTCCGTTTGCACTGCAAAAGTATTAGTTTGTCGCTGTGCTTCCATACCCTGCATGGTTGGAACTACTGCTATGCCTAATAGTTGCATAAGATCTCTGCCCAAAAGGTTCACTGGGCATTTTGCAGAAACAACAATTTTGCTTTTCTGGGTTAATCCTGAAAAAGGATCTGTTATTGTAATGTCATGGGAGAGAGGCTCCCGATACAGCTGTCCATTAGCTGCTTTTACTAGTATAAAGTCATGTGATTCTGAATTTTCTGGTAGTTTGGAGGGGTGTACCAGGGTTCATGATGCCCCTGAATTGCACAAAAATTTGACTTCCCTCCCTTCTACCAGGAGTGTCACTTCTGGTTTTGTGTCAGCTAGATAGAGCTCTAAGCTCAGCTCAGTAAGGCTAGGTCTAATATTTTGTTTTCTTCACTATCGGTAGCTTCCTGCACTTCCTCTATTATCACATTCTCTGCTCCTTCTATCACATTCTCATTTGTCCTTTCTCTGTTATTCCTATCTAGTGATTCTTGATTTCATATAGTCAGTCTTCACCCTCATCGTTTTTGTCTTCCACTGCTGCCTTCTTATTTTTCCTGCAATCCCTTGCCAAGTGTCCCTTTTTCCCGCATTTGAAACACTTACCTCTTTTCTTTCTCCCTTCAAAGTCCTCTGATCGCTGATCAGATTGTTTGTTTCCCTGGGCATTCTTTTTGCCCTTTTGTCCGGACTGTACTAAATAAACTTCTCCATCTTGCACAGCAAATACTTGGGCTTTCTTTTTCTTTTTGTTATTAAAATGCTTTTCGGCATGTCTAGCATATTCAAGCAGAGATTGTAATCTGCTTGTACAATGGTCTACCATATGTTTAGTAATGAAACTACTTATGGGTGCAATACTGCCTTTCAAAAATGCATTCTTTAACTGCTGCTCATATGGGGAATCTTGTGTCTGATCTTCAGGCACCTGCATTCCACAGTGATTGTTAAAACATTCTAATAATCTGGCAAAATATCTATCAACAGTTTCACTTTCTTGTTGGATGCATTGATTAATGCAAGTCCAGTCTGCCCTAGGCTTCCATTTCTTAGAAATTCGGTCTGTCAGACCTTTCACTCTGTTATCTAGTTCTGTGCTGCTATGTGGGAGGGGCCTAAGTGCAGCGTCATGGGGATTCCAGTTGCCACTGATCATGTGCCAATCTGGACCAACTATTTGTCTGACCACTTTTTCTACTTCCACTCCGTTTAAGTGATAACTTAATCTCATGCCCTGTAAGTCTTCTAAGAACTTTCTAAAATTAACTTTTGGATGGGGAATTCCCTCTGTGGCTTTCCAGATGTCTTCTGGTATCCACGGTCTGTATACTAAGAGAGTTGGGTCCTGCCCTTCTTGTCCTGCCTGAGGATTTGGTACTTCTATGAGTGGGCATATCTCTTCTTCACTCATAGCCCGTGAATTCATTTGATATAATTCAATATCCCCTTTTAAATTACGTGTTCGAGACCTAGTCTCGATAGGATCTCTAACAAACGGTAGTGGTTTTATAGAAACAACTGGATATCGGGCAGGTGGGTCAGTTTGTTCTTTTGCTTCATATTCCGGTAAGGGAGCTGGTAAGGGAACCGGAACCAGAGAGGGCGGAGGGGCCGATGCTATAACCAAGTTATTATCCTCTTTGTCTAGAAACATTGCTTTTGAATTTTTATTCTTTTGTTCTCTTTGGTTTGCTTCCTCAATCCACCTGTGTGCCTGAGGAACTCCTAATTTACGCTGTTTTTTAACCCGACCTTTAGAATCGTTTTTTAACTGTCTAATAAGTTTGATAAGCGAGGATCTTTCTAACTTCCCATCAAATTAATATTTATTAACCCATTTAGTATAATATCTAATGTTGTTGGCATGCTGTGATTGCATATATTTTGCGTCTTTGGTTAACGGTGGGCTTTGGGGTCTTTTCGTTTTTGTGCACGTATTACCCATTTTGTTCTAACCTTTTAAATGTTACGTAACCCTTTTGTTTTTAATGTGGTACCACCAAGTGTTTACAGTCTCTTCAGACTACCTGCCTACTTATTCTGTTTCCCTGATCTATGATAGATAGCAATATTTCTGTCCCTGAATTTTAATAAAAATTCTCACAGAACAAATACAATCAAGTCCCTGATCTAAAACAGAAAAAAGTAGATTCACCCTACCTGAGCCTCAGCGATTGGTCACTCACTGTTCAAACGGAACCCGCCTTCAGTCGTAGATCAGAAAAGTGGCTGGCCTCTTTTGCACGACAAATCAGTCGGAGGTCTTTCAATGAAGAAGATCCGATGTGGTATCTTCCCTGCGCAGTTTCATGCCACCTGGCCCATCTGATCCCAGGCTAAACGAAGGTTTCCCGCTCCAAAGGACCAAAAAAATGACAGAGAAAAATACTTCAAAAGACCAAAAGCATAAGGTTCAGTTCAGGTATCTTTATTCTTGCACAAGGAGACAAAAAATGCAGTTACAGAGTTTGTCTGACTAAATCAGGAAGTGTCACAATTATTATACCTTTCTTTCAAGACATTGCCCACTACGACTGATGTAGCAGATCACCAGTTCATAATTCTGTTACTTTACAGATGTTTCTCACATTTCTAGCTGACTCTTCAAAAGTTTAAAAAATATTTTTTAGTAAACAGAATGGCCTTGATGACCACCGGCCAATTATAGCA
>NC_056738.1:211885656-211930656 GCF_019279795.1 Protopterus annectens
AGGGTATATGCAGACTTTATAGTGGTGTGCTGCAGATGCAGCCTGTGTGATTGGATGACTATGATGCATTCCACCTGCCAGGTTTATCACTGAAGGTTTTGAATGGCCCAGTGTCAGTGGAATAGGGCTCATCAGTCATTTATACTTGATTGGTTTTCCCAAGCTATTTCCTTTTTTTTTCAATTCCTTTCCCTGCTAAGCACTACGGTGTGGAGCACAAACCCGTGGCACTAGTATAGACAGTGCTCAGCAGTTTAGATACACTGCCCTGCATGGGCACACTCAGCTTAGCTTAAACCAGCTAAAACATGTGCTGTGGAGCTAAACACAGCTTAGCAGCACTGGACACCCCCCCCCCCGCTTAGTTTTGCTTAGCTGAGTGCAAACAGGCAATGCTGAGCTCCAAACCACTTCAACATAGTGTGACACACTGCCTTTTAATGTCAACTAACTGTTCTACTAACACCAACACAGTTCTGGCCCTATACAGGTTTTATCTGCGGACACAGTGGCCCATATTTGCCTTTCAGTAACCCCAGCTCATTCGCATAGAGATCCTTGCATATACCCTGGATATTTCACTACTCCAGGACGTGCCTCCTTAGCAACTTCTGAAACCTGCCATTGTACACTCTGCATGCAGGGCACTATAATGCATTATTTTTGCAAATGTGCTATTTTCAGTTTTTCAACATTTTAATTTTTTTTTTTTTGCATAAAGACATGTTTGCATGTTGCTGCATGCCGGGCAAATGTAATATGTGTATTTAAAAAAATTATATTTTATAATGATTTGTATTGCTTTTTGGACTCACTGAGCATAGTTTGGGGCATTTCCATGTGTACATTGCAATATCCAACCTTCTTTTTTTGGGCTTTTACAGCCCCTGTTTAATTTTTACATTTCTGTAAACGGTTATTTTCCATGTAG
This sequence comes from Protopterus annectens, assembly GCF_019279795.1. NCBI lineage: Eukaryota > Metazoa > Chordata > Ceratodontiformes > Protopteridae > Protopterus > Protopterus annectens. The sequence continues at coordinate 211,886,588 of NC_056738.1, forward strand.
ATTTCTGACACCAACATGGCTCCTACATGGGTACCTTTCTGCTTACTGGATCATAAATCACCCCCATTTGCATGGATTTCACCTGCTTATGAGGTGAATTGCCTTACGTGGACACTTCCATGCCTTTTACCTGTCAGTCAGTTAGAACACACCTTCATCTGCACAGAATGGCCTGCAAGGTACTACACTCATACAAAGCAATAAAAAAAAAAAAAAAATAAAAACAGGTTTTGGACACTTTAGGGTAGGAGAGAGACAGAATGGAGAAAATAATAGGAAAACCAGGTACATTTCTTTAGTTTAGAATAATGTACCTGATTTTCCCGGTATTTCCTCCATCCTGTCTCTCTCGTATGTTTGGACTGTCTGGATTTCTAATATTTATTTATTTTTGTTTAAAAAATGTAAAACTTACAGTATATTCCAATGGAAGAAAGTCCGGGTGACTGGACCATTTTCCATTGGTATATGCTTGGACAATCTGCGGTGGTGGTGCTGCGGTAGCATTTTTGCCTCACAGTAAGACGTTGTCCTGTTCGATTCTCAGCTAGAGTGTCTTCTGTGTGGAGACATGCGTGAATGGGTGTATCTTTGTTGAAGGTTGTGCATCAGGACTGGCAACTCGGCACGTAAAAATCTACTGCCAATCATTAGCGGACTGGAGTTCCACTGTGGTGACCCCTAACCGGGAAAAGCCAAAAGACACAACAACAACATATGCTTGTATTTACAATGGGCACACTGGTTAGGCTGACAAATTAGTGTGCTACTTTTTGAATTCCAATGGCCAATCATTGTATAATAGTTGTTATATAATGATAGCTTCCATATTGCATAGGACTGTTGGCAACATTCTTATTTTTCTGGGACTTCAGTTCACAAGCAGGTTTTACCTTCTCTTACTGAAGTCCCCAACCAATATCATTGTGGCTGTTTTACTTCAGTAATCACCTTGTTTTCATATTATATTGCTCCATTTTACAGTGCACAATGAACTGCTTACTACAGTTCTCATTCCTTCAGCCTCAGTTTTCCTGCTTATTCAGCCATTGCTCCCAGGCTGCCTGAAGAAAGGTCCATGTGGATCAGTGGATCACTGGTTAAAATGCAGATAAAATACAATAAAATGAACATAAACATCCATTTACTTTTCTTTAAGTCTTATTGTGATATACATAAACATTACACTTTTTCTGACACACTGGCTACTTTTCTGTCCCACTGCTTGTGTTACTTAATTTTGAGTACTGTCTCTTATACCTTAATTTTAGCTTCTGTATGTGTACACATTTGTGTTCTGTGCACCTTTTTGCTGGTATACCCTTTCAGTGACTTATTAACACTCAACACCATGGCATTGCTGCCTTTTGCTGGCCTTTGCATACAACATTTCCTGTCACTGTCCACCACTGTCACTCTGGCACAGTCCAGGTATACACTGACATATAGCAGGATTCATCTGTTTATTATGATGCCTATGTCTGTGGAGTTTAAGGTACTGGATCTTTTCCTCTGTTGGAGTCCTTTGTGTATCTTGTTTATGTTTTCTATCATGCACTTACCCATTTGAGCAGGGCTTTACCTGTGACAAATATAACTTGGGTGCTATTCACTGTTGTTGTCATAATTGCTTTTAGTGGTTGTCTGAATGTTTATTCTTTCTAGGAATGTCTATTATCCATAGCTTTTCCCATACAGGGTGGTAGTCATCTGTGCAATATGTCTCCATTGTGTCATCTTAGCTTCCTCCTTATTTATCCTGTCTTTCTCTATTCTGCTAGCATATATGGCTGTTTGCAGACCAGGCATATGCTTCAGCTATGGAAGTTCAAGTATATCACCTTATAAAATGCCAAAAGCTGGCTCCATGATGTAAAGGATGGGAGTCCTGGCCACAGCCCAAATACCAATGATTCATGTACTACTCTGTGTGTTAGAGGAGCTAGTCAAGAAGGGAGAAAAGCCTGCTTTCCCCCTCCTGGAATTCAGATCTTAGCAATGTTTCTATGGTGGAGACCTGGCACTTGCCAGATGTGTCTGACTTACAGAGGAGGTGGGCTATAGAAGGATACACACCAGCAACCACTCTGACATGATGGGCATTTGCATAATAGATGTACACATGGAGTTAGTGCTTAAAAATCCCTGATGCCTGCCTAGATTTTGCACAGCTATGTTGATGACAAACAGAAGGTCAGTAGGCAAAACTGAGGATGGGGGGGGGGGGGTGTAAAATGAAGCATAACCTTATACAGTCACACTGATGAATTTTCATTCTGGTTCAAATTGATTGTTGTTCTCTGTCTTGTACAGACATGGTGCATTGCTCCACAATTTTTATACTTCAGAAGCTCACAAGTGGTACCTATCCTTTATTTCTGTTCCTTCTGTGTGCTAATTTGCTCACCAGCAGTTCTATTCTCCATGGCAATTTGATTCACTAACATACAACTGACATTATACTGCATGGATCATGGCTGATTCTGTAGAATACTTAACATGACATCTATACTGCACTTTTCAGTTCATAACAATAGGTTTATTGTATGTTTCACTATAACTATAATTCAGAATGCACTTTTGCTATGACAGATCAATAAATGTGACTTTTTCTGAATCATAATACTTAATGTTAGCATAATTGTTACTTACCTACTAAGCAATTCTTCTATTTTAAAAATGATTATCCTTGTGAAGTCCTGGTTGTCATGTCTGCAAAGCCTCATCACTGGCTATTTCCTAACTATAGAAAATCAATTTGATTGAGCTGTCATGTGCCAAAACTTTTGCTATGTATTTTCTGGGCATCTATTAGATCAGAGAATGTCTTGATTTAAGATATTACTTTGGTCTGTTTCTATTTGCACTACTTATATCATCATTATATGATGCTCAAAGTCATTAGGATCTGTGCATTTAAATTGATAGTGGGTAGACAGATGTAAATGAAACTTTTGCAAAAGCAATGTTAGACTGTTTATAGTATTTGTAACATATTTACCAGCTTGACTACCTGAAGATAATGTCATATACTGAAGCAGTTTGAACTGTTGTTGTTAGTATTATTATTATTTTATTTTTGTGCTGGTTTAATGTGTTTTCCATTTTTCATCCTGGGTGGGACAGTGATGTCTTCAAATTGTTATCCGTTGCTTTTGCTGTAAGTACCATAGCCAATTAAAAGGAACAATGATAATGCATAATTATTAACAGATGGTAAAGATGGACGTGGGAATGAATGCTGACAGTGATGACTGCAGTTCTTCGGCTCAATTTGTTTTATGAAGTTTAGCAAATTATTTCAGCAGGTGTCTTTCACCACATGGTGGCACAATTGTGCTGTTCTAGATTACATGTGCTCTGCTGGGGAAAAATTAGTCGTGGAAGAGAAAAAAAGCTGGGCTTCAAAACCTAGCATTTATGTTCCATTTCTTCTCCAATCCTGTAACCCTGTCACTATGTACTTGTTGTTTATTAATATTGACTGCCCTGCTGCAGAATGCTTTTCTTTTTTAGTCCCTTTTTCCTTAAGGCTGATTAGTCTGCATTTTGTGAATGTTAGTGGTTTCTTGCTGGAAAACTGAGAGAGCGTGAAGGCTTTGTGCTTATTGTAGAACTGTAGCCAGGGTATCATATTAACTGCAACTCACATACATCAGGTCCATAAAATGGAAGATAAAATAAATAATAAAAGCATCCTATTTTTGAGCATAATGTCAGTCAGTGCCTTTATATCTTTAATAAAATCATAGATAAAAGTAGAGCACACACACACACACACACACACACACACACACACACACACACACACACACACACACACACACACAAAACTGAACACATTTAGATTAAAATTATTTTTGGAATCATTTTAAATGTTTCTCTCAAACTAATACAGTATTAATGATTTCTTATGTGCTTCTAAAAACAAAAATGAAAGCAAATTGCAATATACTTGTTTTCTTCATGATTATGTATTTTCTTTGTCACTTAGATTTTTCTGAAAATAGTTCAGCAGTAACAGAGTAAATGTCTGTATAGTAATGAGTTTTCCTTTTGCCCTTCTGAATAATGCATACTTGAATGTTGAATAAAAAAAATGGTGGCAAGGTATGTGAAGGTTTACATATTATATAGCTGAGTTGGCTTGTTCGCTGTGAAGCTTCATAATTTGCTGTTAAATTAGATTCTTAAAGAGGGGTCTTTTTCACAGATCCAGTAGCCTGATGTACCATTTCAGCATTAAGTTCCAGATCAGAGAACCTCTTGAAGTTCATCTGAATTGAGTTGACTGTCTGGTATCAGTTCATGGCAGAGAGCATTGCACATTTAAAAAAATGTCATAATAAAGCTATCCAATGAGCAAAAGTCACTCATTCTGACTGTGACACTAAAGAGAATATAGAAACACAAAGTATGATGGCAGCCTGGAATAATGACCATACATTCTGCAGTTTTATGGTCATCTACTCTGTTAGTATCAAATATACCTAACTTGTAGCTCATGCTTTTTTCCTTACCTTTGACTCTTTATTTCAGTACATTATCCCATGCATTCGTGAACATTATCACATGCATTCGTGAACAACATAATCATTCTCTCCTCAGTCCTATCTCTGTAAAAGTGATGTACTGGACTAAATAACCAGTGTGCTTGAAGTATATCAGTCCATACAGTAAATCCCCATGCAAGCTATATTATCTCCACATGTTACTGAGTTAATTTTGATAAATAGCTGTTATTACATAGTGAACCTGTCTGGATTCCTTGATAAGACAAATAAATGGTGTTCTTTATTGATTATTGTCAAATGGGCACCAATGTTAATCTTAGATGAGTCGGAAGATGTGATTAAGTATGTGTGCATGAGAGAAGGGAAAACTGATATTTCACTAATTTTTCCACAAATCAAAGGAGCAAGATAAAGCTTCAGAAAAGCTGACAAAGGACAGATGCCTCTCCTCTTCTCAAATCCAGGAGAGGGATAAAGGATTAATAAAATCAGTATATCATTTTGACCTAATTCATAGATAAAATCATGGTGGACTCATGAAAAATAATATTTCGACAGAGAAATCTAATATATTTTTAAAATATATTATCGCTGGATCTTCAAATATTAATGTTACTTCTATTGTAAAACAGTTGGATAAAACACTCAACAGCTCAAAGGTAACAGTGCTTTTTTCTAAACTTATTGAATTATAGATTCCCAAATCACTCCTTGTGCACAAAAACTACATTAATTATTCAGCTAACATAATAAGTAACTTTTTTTAAAGTACATGTCTATGTTTCACATAAAGTATTCACTTCCTTGAAAATACTATGACTGTCCATCTTTTATAGAGTGCTGCTTAATGATCTCTGCCTAGCTTGCAAGGCACCACAGATACAGCACTGATAGATTTGTTTCATATCCAAGGATGTTGGATGCTACACAATTTTCTGTTACAATTTAGGAGCATTGAAGAAGGCTTTGTATAGCCGAAACCGGTCTGTTGGTTGTTGTGAGCCATTTATATGGCTTCAACTTTTTGATTTAATTAAATTATTGTCCTGCTTTACCATTGTGCTGGTCCACTATTTGTTTTACCTGTTGTTTTGGTTTGGACTGAGCACTTTGTCCCACATGCGTGCCTTTGGGTTGTTCCGTTTGTTTCATATCCAAAACAAAGACCATCAGAAATATCCATTCTAAGGATCTGAACCATATTCAAGGGACAGGTATGTGTCTCAACGATTAGCACTTCTCTAGAATAGACTTTCCATCCGGGTCCCTATTATTTAAACAAAGTTTCAGAACTTAGAACATGCCTTCATCGACAGCTTAATGTCGAAAAGGCCAAATCCTTAGACACGGAACAGCGATTTTTTTCCTAGGGAAAAAAAAAATCACTGGACCGTTTTTGGGACTTTGCCATTTCCTGCACTGTGGTGCGATCTCGGAGTTGGTATATTTAAGTAGGGGGGTGTGGTGGGCACAGCCCCCCACATGGGGGTGTAAAGCCCCCCACTTTATTTATTTATTTATTTTGCAGACAAGAGATTTTTCCCTAGGAAAAAATCGCTGTTCCGCATGTTCGGAATTTGGCCTTTTTACATTAAGCTGTCGATTAAGGCACGATCGAAGTTTTGAAATTTAATTTAAATAATATGGACGCTTTCCATCCATATGAAGCCAGGCTCATCCCTTACCCTAATCAAAGGTAACTTACACTGATGAATGAGAAATCACAAATTTACCCCTGGTTTGACATCTATGTCCCTAATGGACAGGGGCACTCTGTGAATGTTTGATGTGCACAAACCTCTATTGCAACCATAAAATTCCCAAGGGCATTGATACACGTCAGCAATATTTTGATAAATTTGAGGTAAACTTGATAGGCTTAATACAGAGCATGGTCCAATAGCATAGTCAACATCTATATACTTATAGACCTATAAACAAGAGGTTAGAAAACAGCAAAAAGTCTCTAAAAATACATATTACATCTGTTGAGGGGCTTGCCCAACTGGGTTATACAAGAAATCGTACAGATTTGTTTGATTATTAATTATGTCACAGAAGGGTGGAATAGGTAAAATGCTGAGTATACAAAATGAAACGGAAGGTGAAAGAGACTGGAGTCTGCTCAGATGAAAGAATGGTTACCAGCAGGCTATCACTGGGATCATTACTGCAGTTGACATTTTTCATTGTCTAGATAATTGACTGTGGAGGAGGTCTTATAAGAAAAGTATGCATTTTGTGGTGAAGAAACAGTGGTATGCACCAGAGTTTTATTTATTTATGTGTTGTTTACTTGGCTGGTTAGATGGGTTATGGCCTGTTTTCAACTTGTGGTCCATTAAGAAATGTTGATGTTATCATTTTATAATTTAGCAGTATATAATTTTAAAATTTCTCCCTACTGAAATGTCGCCACTCAAAATGCTTAGCATTGACAAATCCACAAGAAAAAGGCAGAAAATACAGGAGAAGAGTGAATCTTGAAAATCACTCTTCTCCTTTAAACTTCTTTTTTTGCAGGGGGCCCCATCCCCCACACCCCTGAACTTATATATACCAACTGTGAGACTGTGATATCTTTAGAAAAGGGAATAGTCAGAGAAATGGCATCTTGGACTTAGTAAATGTAAATCTGTTCTTTTAGCCATTCAGTTTCCACATGGTCCCAACATTTCAAATGGTTACCTTTTAAAACACTAGAAACGGATATGTTGAATGAATAAATTTTCAGAAAAGTAGCAGTGATAAGTCTTAGCTGCAAAATAAGTTCCTTAAATTCTAAGGTTGTTTTCCACTCTCCTCCCCCGGGTTTTTGAATACTTTATGTAGGATGACAAACTTAAAAGAAGAAGAATTACTACAAACTGTGGTGTGCTTGTATAAAACATTATTATTGTTTTTATAGGATATGTCATGCAAGTATTCATTTACCCTTGTGCACAGTGTGCACTCTGTTTTGCTGTTGTAAAAGGCTCAACATATTTTACATATTGCTATATAAACAATCCATTGGTACCACAGATTCCATACTGGGTGAGCAGGGTTTCTATCAGAACATCGAAAACGATAAATAGTGAATGACCTAAAGGCCAAAAATGCCAGACCTCAATATGCTTTTTATGAGATCACAGTACAGTGAAGACCTGAATATTTGCCCTTTCTTCACTGTAGTGCAATCTCAGAGTTGGTATATACATGTGGGGTGTGGGGGAGGTGCAGCCCCAACAATAGCGAGTTCGAGGTCCAACATTTTCAACCTTTAGGTTGTTTGCTATTTATCATTTTGAAAGTTCTGATATAGACCCGGGTGAGCATTATAGCCTTTAAAAATAAATTTGCACTGGTTACAAAATCCATATTTGGTGGTTCCCATTTTGTCCTTCATATCTGGGAATTTTACATATCCTTTTTCAAGTCTGTTTTTCAAATTTGTCTTCCCGATTAAAGATAAAAACAAAACCAAAAAAAACTACAGGGTCATTGTCCACCAAACCATGGATTTTTTTCATTACACTTGACTAGCTTTTTATATTATCTGTAATAATTTGTGTTTCCACATTATATTCTAAAACCAAAGCTCTTTCAAAAGTGATTTCCACAGCTGGATTGTGTGTTCTCTCAAGAATTAACAAATTACAGCTGCACCCTCACCCCCATCTGCTGTAAAAGCATTCCCCAGTTAACTTTTTCTTTTTAGTTATCAGTAAACCAAGATAAAGCTCTAGGTGAAAAAAAGGTAACCCAGTAGATACACTGGAATTGCCCACTTGTAAAACAGAAGCCACTTTTTGTCTGCTTCAAACTAGGTATCTACCCAGAAAGGACACAGCTTAAATCAGGTCTATCGATTGTTTTCCCCTACTAGATTGTAATAACTCCTAATAATTTGGCTGTTTAGACACTTACCCTGCAATCTTTAGCCTGGGGGTTCAATCTTTAGCCTGGGGGGTTCTAGACCGCTCCGTTCGCTACGCTCACTTCACTCCACTCCCTGCCCCCTATTCCCACCCACCCCCAGTACCTCTATATTTATTCTTAGCCTTAACCCCATCCCTAATTGCCAGCAATTAGGCTACACCACTACTCACCCCCTCCCCCTACATCCAACACAATCATGCTACTACCTAATATAATAACAATCCTAACCTGCATATCTCTAGCTCACATTGCATGCTACCAAGGCTTCACAGTCACATGCCTCAACAACTTCCACTGTACTCTCTCAACACCCTCCCTCAAACATTTACACTATAACTACACAACCCCTGCCACCAAAACTATCCTCCCAATACACACACTCCATTACCAAGCACCTAACACACTCAAAAATAAAATATCCCTAAGATACCATAAGCAATTTACTATGTATATAAAACATATCCTAAACACCCCCTATAAACTAGCCCTTGCTGGAGACATCGATCCAAACCCTGGTCCTCCCAAATCCAACCCAACCACAAACCCTAGTCCAAGCAACCCCTCCCCCCACACAACTCAACTCCTAGCCAACAAGAAAACAACAGACCTACTTATAATGTCCCTAAACATCAGAAGCAAATGCAATAAAATCTAAGAACTACACGCCAGCATAAGCATATATTCCCCAGATATTCTCTACCTAACTGAAACCTGGCTCAAACCTCACATCAAAAGTGAGGAAATACTTCCACCTGAATACATCTTCGCATAGACAGATTGTCCGTAATAGGAGGCGGTGTAGCATTTATATTTAAACACTACCTCAATATTCAACTCCTGAACTCATCTGCCCCTCACCACAACAATGAAGAAATCCTTCATGCCAGTCTCAAACTAAACCCAAATAAAACAATCAATATCATAGGATGCTATTTCCCACCAGGGCAAAATATCACACCCCAAAAAAATCTCCTGAGCTGGGCTGCTCTATCTCTACCCCAGGAAACCATCATTCTCGGTGACTTTAACATCAACTGACTATCCTGTAATAACAGTATCCCAACCATTCACCTTAATCTCCATGGGTTCACTCAACTCATTTGATCCCCTACCTGAATCAACAAAAATCCTAACAATCATACCTTACTTGACTGGATCCTAGTCAACAAAGCCCCTCACTCTTACCTAGCAGGCTGCTTACCGGACAGTCTTAGTGACCACTCCCCCACTTTCCTAATTCGGCACCACACAAACAGTCTCAAGCCCATTATCCACAGGCAAATACGGAACAAGTCCAACTTCAACCCCAACTCCTTCATCTCCTTCCTTCAAATACTTAACTGGTCACCACTAAAATACCTCAACCTAGATGAGGCTGTCCACGTCATCAACAGTACCTTCCTCTCCATCCTAAACACCCATGCTCCTGTAAGAAATGCCAAAGTCAGATCCATGCATGTGCCATGGTTACAAAAGACCCCCAGAACCCTAATGAAATCCAGAGATAAGGCCTGGGAGCACTGGCAACTAACAAAAAATAACTCAGATAAGCAATCATTCCTTGAACTGCGCAATAAAGCCAAAAAACATATAAAATTAGACACATCCCTCTACTATAAATCCACCCTAAACAACCCTAAGCAATTCTGGTCCACTATTAACAATATCCTCCACCCAGGGAAGGTTCATACCCCCCAGCCATCCGCCCCCCTCCAGCAGTATTGCTGAATCTTTCAACAAACACTTCACTGAAACTATAACGTCTCTAAACAAACAACACTTCCTTACAACAGCTCCCCCAGCTCCTAACCCTAACCCCCACTCCTCTTTTCTTCTTCCCCTCAGTACCTACCTCCAACATAAAAAGACTGTTGTCAAAACTTAAACCCACCAAACTCGCAGCTGACAACCTCCCCTCTAAATACTTGAAAATTGCATCTGATACACTAGCCTACCCAATTTCAGTTCTAATCAACCATTCCATAACAGAAGGCTATATTCCCTCAATATGGAAAATATCCCACATCACTTCCCTCCACAAAGGCACTCCCTCCACTGACCTCTCCAATTACTGCCCCATTGCTATCATCTCCCCTCTCTCCAAGATACTTGAAACATTTATCAACACCCAGGTCTCCAACTACCTCCTAGCTAATAATCACCCCTTCAAAACCCAACATGGTTTCAGGCCATATCAAAGCACGACCTCCGCTCTGATCTCCTTCACCAGCACTATACTTCATCACAAAAACAATGTCCTCTTATCTAATGCCAGATTTCTAGATCTCTCAAAGGCTTTTGTCATGAGTTACTACTCTCTACTCTCCCCAACATCCAATGCTCAGCTCTTACTCAACCCAAGTAAGACAAAACTTCTCCTGTTCCAACCTTTCAAAGCCACCCAAAACACCTACCACTTCAACATTCTTGCCAAAGACAATACCATCATCTCTCCATCAGAACACACCAAATTACTTGGTGTGGAAATAGATAACAAACTTAGATTTGACACCCACATATCTCTCACAATAAAAAAAGTTCACAAGAACTTGGTGCATTATATCGAAGCCGCCCGTTCCTAACCAAGGCAGCTAGAATCTCCATAACCAACCCAGCTAATCTCCACCCTACTCTATGCATCCCCGATACTTACCAACCTTAGACAGACAGACCTACACAAGCTGGGTGCTTGTTACAACAAAACTGCTAAATTTGCCACTTGGTGGGTTTAAGTTTTGACAATAGTCTTTTTATGTTGGAGGTAGGTACTGAGGGGAAGAAGAAAAGAGGAGTGGGGGGTTAGGGTTAGGAGCTGGGGGAGCTGTTGTAAGGAAGTGTTGTTTGTTTAGAGACGTTATAGTTTCAGTGAAGTGTTTGTTGAAAGATTCAACAATACTGCTGGAGGGGAGCGGATGGCTGGGGGGGGTATTAAAGAACTAAACTGGCTAGAACTCCCACAACTCCTTCACTTTAATCAACTCACCCTCGCTCATAAACTTATTAACCACCCCCATAACATCCCTTCCCTTCAAACCCTTCTCCATCCCTTCCCTTCAAACCCTTCCCCATCCCTATCACCCCACTAGGCTCCTAAGATCAAGCAACAAAAATCAACTCAATGTTATCAAACCCAAAAACTCAGCAGAAGAAGCCATATTTTCATGTACCATATCTAAACTTTGGAACAATCTTCCACCCTCTATAACTACTCTACCTTCCAGCAGCCTTTTCAGGACTGCACTCAAATTCCACTTAAATTTGCACTGGCTTTGTCCTTGTTCTAATCCAGACTGACACTCCCACCTTACCCCGCCCCCACCTAGACTCTTAATCCAACTGTACTACCACCACTACTAACAACAGTCAGAAATAGCTAGTTGTCTTTTCATACTTTAACATCTTGTCTGACAACTTTGTTACTAATATTATAAATGACAAGAAACTATCTTAACTTGCAACATTTTCTGTATATACTGTTGATAATCAGTATCTTGTTATTGTATTAAAGCCAACAACCTGTAATGTTGTTTACTATTGCTGCAACTTTGTATCTCTATCATGTACATGATGCGGAGCTTTTCTCTCCGGGCATTCACTGAAAAAGGACCTGCGTCCAGCTGGAATTTCCCAGTAAACAAATGTAAATAAATAAATAAATAAAATTAGCCTCCTTTCCCAGTAAAGGTGTATATTTCACAGTTTTTCCATCACTAGCTGCTACAGTTAAGGACTTTATCAAATCATTTTTTTCCAAGATTTTTCTTTCTTTTATATAAGTCACATCATCTGAAACCATCCTGGAAAGTCTAACTAATTGCCCTTAACTAAATTTTTCTTCTGTATAAAAGGGTGGTTACTTGAGAAATGTAAATAGTTATCAGAAAATTTTGGACATTAATTTTCTGTTCCTTTTATTAATTATGGTTACATCTAAGAATTTCATGCTGTCCACAGCGTTATTATGGGTAAATTTCAGAAAAGCAAAGCTGTTGTTTATATCTAATTCTCTTTTCTCAGAGCCACCCCTGAAGATGCAAATATCATCCAAAAATCTCACATGCATTTTGCAGATGGAGATAAAACATGCCTTAAAAATAGCCACCTGCTCCCAATGCCATAACATCAAACTGGCATAAATGGGAGCTTGTGCTGCACTCATTAACACTCTCTGGGTTTACTGATAAAATTCTACTTCAATGCTTATGACATTATTCAGTAAAACTATTTTTATTAGGTCAGCTAGTAACCGCATTGAGGAAGAGTGTAAAAATTCACTTCCCTGAATAACTTCAAATCCTCACTATGAGGAATGCATGAAAATAAATCTATTACATCTATTGTCAGGAAAATCCAAGACCCCAATGTACCAATCGCATGACAGTGGTATCAATACCACGTCAGGGCATGACCAACGAGCTGACCCGTGTCATTCCTCCACAGTTTTCTTGCCCAAATGTCAGTGACCGAAAATACCAGATGTCAGGAGGCACAAAAATTGCAGATCTGACACAATACAAAGACCAAAAAATACAAATATATATATGGGTATATACACAAAAATGTGCCATAGGAGCAGTCCACCACAGAGGGCAAGTTAAAAAACACAGGGTAAGGCTAAAATCACAAGGGAACCAGCAAGGGAATACCTGTGCATTGACCACAGCTGTAGCAACATCCCTTGTAAAAAACTGTACTAAGACCAGCAAAGCACTGAAGAGAAGGGAGGCAGGTAAAAAGCAAAGTAGCAGAGAGCAAAACACTTACCTTGCTAAACACACAGGAAATGCTAAGCCACCTTAGACTTAGCCATAATCCAGTGAATGAATGCTATAGGAAGAAACATGTGCAACTCCAAGTAGCTGTGTTGAAAAACCAGTTAGCTGCCACCCCCAAAATGCTTAGAGTGGCAATAGCTTTAAGAGATGAACTTCCTATCCCTGCTGGAACCTCTTTGCCATGATGGAATAACAAAAATGCTGCAAAGCAAATCCACCCTGCAAATGCCAATACCTAGTTAAATAGTGCGTTCAAGATGCAAACAAATCTTAAAGACTGCTCAGAAAACCTGAAAAAAATTAGAAATCTTTAAAAATAAAGCAATAACCTGTTCTTATATAAAAAAAAAAGTGAAAAAAAATTCCCTTGTATTATGAGGCAAAATCAAAATTTAAATGAATAGATATAGCAAATAAAAAACACAGGAGCCTGTGTACCTACATAAAGGAAGAGAAAAAAAGGAAATGAGAAAAAGCTCATAATAAAAAAAAAGGGCTCAACTGCCAAGGGGCCTGCAACTCAGACAGACTCTTTCAGATCTTTAAAAAGCAGAAACAGGCTTGCATGAAAAATCAAGGCTTTCTGATAAATATTTTGCACAAGCGACTCAAAGGGCAGCAGTAAAGTAGGCAACTGAAAAGAAAGAGAATACCAGGGAGCTTGGGCCTCAGAGGGCTGCTATATTCTTTGCCCCTCTAAAAAACTGCTTAAACAAAGGGTGAAAGACAATCAAAAACAAAATCAAATGAAAACAAGCTGAAATCTTGATGAATAGAAGTATTATATGCTCACCAATAAAGAAGTACCTTGAACCAACAACTCACTAGAATATTCAAGCAAAATTAGGCTTACCAAAAGAAAAACAATCTTTTGTTCTCACCCAAAAAAATTTCTCCTTCCTCTTTTCTGCGTACACTCAATCTCTTGAGGCAAAATTTCCTATCTTCCAAATCACATTTAAGGTGACAGACCTTTGTGTTGAACCAATTTCAACACAGAATTGAAGCTGTGAGAATGAGGAGCTGACAGATGAGATTGCAGCCACAGATGATCTACTTTAACAGAGCTTTTGAGAGGACAGAGGCCCTTTTACTAGAAGTCTGACCCAAGAGACTCCCTTGAACTGGACCAATCTGGATTGCCGAGGAATCAAACTGTCCTGAAAGATCATCCTTCTACTTGAAAAGTGGGACCTTGAGGAAATACCTAGTGAAGAAAGTTTAGAACTGAAGGTTTAAGCTGGTGAAATCAAGCCTTAACCTGTTAAAACCTGCTGTTTACTTTGTGTGGTGAGGTGGTTTTTTGTGGACTGTGGTTCAGAATATTTAGTGCTCCCTCGATGACCTCATGAGTTCCCATGCTCCTGCAAGCTCTCTCATTCTTTAAGTGCCATGAAGATGTCTGCGGTCCAGGTTGATCCACCTCTGCTTAATCATGCTTTGCGAAACCTTGTGCCTACTTAGTGAAGTTGCAGTTAAGATCAGGCTCCCATAAAATCAGGGCTTAATCTGTCATCCTGATAGATGTGTTGCCCATAAGAGATTGTTAATGCCTCACTTGATTGTGTTGTCTGTCAGAATAGTCACTCCTGTAGCTGCTAACAGTAACTCTCCCCTTGAACATCAGTACAAGCTGGCATGCTAACATCTCCTTCATGTTGATATGACCTGTCTTCATTCTGGCTGGCCACTTGTCTTGTATTCCTTTCCATTTAGATGTTCTTCCCCCATATGACATCCCATCTCTCTGGTCCAGGCAATCTGACGTCGGAATGTTTTCTGCCATTCCGAGAGTCCTCCACTACATTTCCTTTGGTCCACCATGAAGACCTCTTTATGCCATGGGGCATATTGAATTTGTCTGTAACAACAGTGCACAGTGCTGTGTCCATGACTGTCTTTCCATATACCATATACTTGCAATAGCTTCCTCATATGCAGTTTGGCGTGACGAATAAAATTGTCCGAAAACCTTATGCTTGAAGGACTGTCCTTGCAACTGTGCGAAGGACAGATAGTATATGATGAAAGTGGTGATCAGACTCTTTTGTTTTGACTTTGTTAAAAGCTGGGTTAAAAGCTTGTATTGGCTCTCACACAGACTCAAGAACATGTTGTGACATCTGACTAGACTGTCTTTATTTCATTCAATACATCACACCCAATAGAATAGCTTGAAGATAACCCAGAGACATATTCCAGATGCTGTATCTTTCTTTTGGAGCAAAATGAGCAGTCGTCCAAGTAAGGATAAATTTGGAATAATTTGAATGCTGAGAAATTAAGCCTATGCCAGAACCCTTGAATACTCAGATTGCTATAAGCCAGAGGGCATTGCAAAGAAGAGGTAATAAAGATCTCCAGAGAAAAGTTAGTGCCCAGAAGAAACCTGCAGATACATATGAATTTGCTATCCCTTGAACCTGAAGACTGTCCATACCTCGATCAGAGATTGCCCAGCAGAGATCCTTGAGATCTTCCCCTTCCCTTAGTGTTTCTTTAGAGATCTTGAGAATGGGTTTCCAGCCTCTCCCTTGATTTCAGGAGGAACAATAAATTGATGGTAGGTAGAGAAACTTTGAACCTTACCCCCTTTCCTCTGTATTCTGGAGCTGATCCTGGCTCTCTGAGAGGACTGGCTGTGTTGAGGGAATCTTGTGATCTTTCTTGATCTGGATCCAGCACAAATTTGTCTTGGAGGTCTAAATTGAAATTTTCTTTGAAAGAGACAATGAATTGTCCTAATTGAGCTGCCCTACGAGAGTCCCATGGATTTCTGACTTCAAAGGACTTGATCTGCTTTTCCAAAGGAGCTGGACCGGAGAACCAGGAAAGGCCTGAAGAGGCACCAGGGTTGAGTCTAGGCCTCTGCTTTCACTTGAAATCAACCCTCTCCCCTGCCTCTGAGGACCTAGGCCTGACCCTGAACCTTGAGCAGCCTGCGAACCTTGAGCCCTGCCCCCTACTGAGCCTCTGCCCAACCACTGCAGACGTGTCCACCCTTTTAACAACCGCCAGGATACATAATTTCTTAGGCTGCACTTTAAAACTGCTTCCAACAGGCGGTATGAAACAACACATTCCACTGTAAAGGAGCATCTTCTTCTCCTCCATTACAACCTCCATTTCTTTAAAATCCTTCAACCATGCATGTCAAAAAAGAACAGAACTAGTAGCAGCCACCCTCGAGGAGGCCAGAACACCATCAATTATTCACAGAGCAGCCAAATAACACGAGAAGAAGAACACATCTAGCAGCAGCAGCAACAAGACCAACACCAGCACTGCCTCCAATGCAAACCATCCAGCAATTCTCTTTGATTCACATCAACAAAAAAGCAATTCTTTTTAGATTTTCACCATCAAAGGAGATAATTCTGATAGATTTGAGTGATGAGTTAAATTGACAATTCATAATTCTCACCAGGAAAAGTACAATGTATACTTTTTCTTACCTACACTATCCAAAAGCTTGCTTCTTTACCTTTAGGCCCTGATTTTTTTTTTTAAGAAGCTTTAACACCTTTTATTTTGGCAAGCAAACTAGGCCTGTCCGCCCCTACTGGACCTCAATACTTATACTTGCCAAGGAATCATTAAACACATCAGGCTTATATCAGGCATCAGGCAGGAACATCAGGAGAGGAAATCACACACAGGAGGAATCTCTATCTCAAACACCACAGGATCAAACTGATTCCTCCAGGGCCTAGCCTATGCTGAGGCAAAACAAAATTCCTTAAGCCTTTGGAGTCAGAGTAATCTGGAGTTCTCCATTTAAAAGTGCTCCCTCATGGGTGAAGAGTCTCGAAAAAAATGAGGAGGAAGGAAGAGAAAGAGAAGGGAATCAATCTCATCAGAATCAGAATCAAAAATCAGAAAAAGCATCTAAAGGGACCAGAAGACACTCTGACCACAGGTTCAAAAACTATCAAACCCTGTTCCACCCTAGGCACCTTATCATCAGGCCCTGTTAATCTTCTCTTAATCAGAGTAGTCAAATCCTAAGCATTTAATTTTCAATGTTTTAGGGCACAGATGTTTCTTAGAAGCAGCCCCTGAAGCTGAGAAGCCCCTTCCTCTAACAAGAAAAGAAAAAACAGAGGACAGAAGGACTACCTACTACCTTTGGGAAGAGGGGTTACCTGTTAGCCCCTCAGCTGAGCTGCCTGGCCTACTTCCTGAAGGGCACATCCCTAAAACAGTCTAGTAGACTCTCTGAGACTCCTAGAGGACTCCTCCTGGCCCTGGGCTCCCTAGGCCTGAGCCTTCTAAAGGTTCCCGCCCCCCCTCACCCCCAACTGTTTGTCCTTTTGCTGTTTAGGCTCTGATGAAGCAGGCGCCAGTGAGCAGACGCATCCCAAATAATAAACAAACACCTTCCCAAACAAATCAAGCCTCCTCTTAATAGTGCCTCTTAATATTAAACATTAAACAAGACACGCAACCAACAACAAAAAAACCTCAGGCCCTAACACTAAACATATGATACACAAATATGCTGCATATATCTCCCACCAGATCTGCTTCCCACATTTTTTTTTTTTCTTCTTTCCGGTAATATACTGAAAAAAGAAAAAAAAAAAACCAACGGGTTCTTTTAGCCAACTCTGTCAACTCTGACCTGGCCCGTTTCGGAAAAAAAAAATCAACAAACGCCCGCACTCGCAAAATTTGCTTCTGCATCGGACCATGCGGCAAAGACTTGAGAAATGACGCCGGGTCATGTACATTAGTGACGCGACGACAGTCTAGTCTACAAGGCGCCATGACCGACGATCAGCCTCTCGGTATGTATTCGGGCCGACTGGGACGCGGACTATACCCAATAGTCAGGACTGCAGCAAGGGAAGACGAAGAACATCCTGGGGGTTCTTCATAAACCTAATCATTTATACTGTATAAACATTTTCAGGAATTCTTTAATGAGTGGGGACATCCTTCATTGACCTATTGATGTAAATAGCCAGGGAATAGGTCTGTGAGCCCTGGGCAGCAACATTTGGGCAAAATGCGCTCGTAGGTTACACTTTTGTGCACCTTTGGAATGCCAAAGATGGAGTGAATCATGGAGTCGTTTAAGTATAAAAAATATATATATACATCTAAAAAGATAGAGTTCCTTGAATCAATCAGCCAAAAGCAAATCAATCTTATAAAAGTAGTATTAATTTCATTCTTGGAGACTTGTTAGTATTTGTTAGTGTCCTGTAGGAACTCAAATATTTCACTGAAATAAGTAATTGCTTTGGTAGTTACCAATCCCCCACCCTTGTTAAGTTTTATAATTCTTATTTCTATTTTTTTGTAAGTGAGTCCAACAAATTTTATCATTAAATATCAAGTTTTATCTGTGCACTGTTCTAGTGTTATAAATCATTTTGTGTAAATCATTTTCACACCCTTCTCTTCTTTTCTTCTCTTCTTCTTTCACACCCTTCTCTTCTTCTTTGAAATGAGATGTAAAAAGAAGTTCCTGCAAAATACTGAGTGACACTTCTCATCCAGCGTATGGTTGGTTCAGTAAACTTGCATCTGGTAGAAGGTTACAGAGTATCCGCTGCAGGACCTCCAGATTCATGAACAGTTTTTATCCAACTGCAATAAGGCTCATTAATGCAGACATAAATCTGGATGTATCAAAACTATAATAGATTGTTACACTCTCATTCTTTTACTTTTTTTTTGCATACAGTAATTCAATTTATTTATTACATATTAAAATTAATATATTCTCATTTAAGTGCAATTCTAGTCACTTCTTTATGTGCAATATCGCCCCCAATCTCACCTCTGTGTATAGTGTACTTTTCTTTTCATGTGTTAATTATCTAGTAGTCAGTGTTGTCCGATGTAATAAATAGTGTACAAGCATGTGCAACAGCTTCTTAGATATTTAGTTTTGTACTATAGTTATTGTTCATTCTTTAATACCTATCATGTCTGTCTTTTTGTGTTTGCTTTCTCCTGTAAAAGAGCTGACACTCAAAATTTTGTTTAGATAGCACTTGTGTTTCCTAAATGACAGTTTTTTTTTTGAATCTTTGAATCTTGAATCAAAAATCTAAACAATAGAGTGTGCTAGTGGAATTAAAGGTATTTTTCTCTTAAAAATAGACAGTTCCCTCCCTGACGTATCAGGTCTTTTGTTTATTGTAAACTGCTAGATTTAATTTTCTAGCAAAAAGTTTTAACTTAATTAAAATATCTGCATGGTCACATTTTTTGATCTGAATAAAAGTCAGATCTTGTTCAAATAAACTAGGTAATCATCTCTAATGTCAAGATTGCTGTAGTTAAAATATTGTATCCCCTGCTTTGCTGTAATATACACGCATGACTTTTGGTGTACTTGACTCATTCCTCTCCATCCTGTTCATCAGCTTCTTCCCACCCTTCCTCATCCTCTTCCTTTACATGGCCATACTGTTCCTGTATTAACTGTTGTTGAGCTGCATGTACGAGTTGTCTCCCTCTGATGGAACTTGCTGGAGTATCCTCTTGGATATGCAAAGAGTGGGAAATTCTAAAGGGTCACAGATGTCAAAATTACTACTATCGCTGGTCAGTCTAAAACTTCTAAGTCATTATTTTCATTGTGATCATTTGGTACTCTAATTACAAATCCATTCATCTTGCTTATATTACTTTAATTTTCAGGTGCTGGATAAATGTTTTTAAGTATTATATTCCCTTTCATCCTCTCCAAATGTTTCCACTTTCTGTTGGTTATAATCTGACATTGTTGGTCAATCTTATCAAAGACATTTTTATATTTGTTCTCATATGATGAAAATAACAAACCTTTTCTAATACTACTCTCACCCCTCCCACCCACAGAAATTACACTACCTCATATGGTTTTCATACATGCACTTAAACTTCATTATACGTGTCCTTAGTTCTATTCTGCTTCTCATACCTCTGACTGACTACAAATATCATTGATACTCTATCTCCTTTCTCCTTATCACATAACTAGAATTTACTAATAAGACAAATCTTCTTTAATTACTTCTCTTTATTAACTCCAGCTCTGCCCCCCTCCCCCCACTTCATATTACATACTACACCCAACTTTCTCCTCTTCTCTGTAACCACTGAAATTTCAAATGTTTCTCCAGGCATCATGCCTTTTTCTTCTGCTACTAACATCCTATCTAAAAAAAAAAAAACTATTGCAGTATACTTTTATCTCTATAAGCCACTTCCACTGCAGTTTACTCAGCACACTTTGAAATCAGGAGTAGCTATACCAATATATCTCCCTGCTTTTTAATCGTTCACCATGTTTTTATTTTAAGCACACAGTACTTCACTACAACCACTCTACTCAAAAAATACACTACCTCTCAAAAATCACACAGTGTGGATGTCAACCACAGGTCATGTCCTGAAAAGTTACCAATTAATTTAACTAGCAAAGAACCACTATAAAATTGTGACTACACTAACCCTACTTCAACTACCACCTCAAACTATACCTCTGTACCAGCTGTACTGTCTTATCATTAAACAACCATCTATCCTTACTAATAAAACTAGCACATCAAACCCCCTCACCCGATCATTTTCCCACTTGTCTTCCAAAAAAAAAGTTGAATATTTTCACTCTCAACCTCTGTAGCATTTGTAACAAAATTACAGAGCTACATGCCTGGCTATCACAGTATAATCATGATATCCTTGCCATTGTAGAAACCTGGTTTAAGCCTAACATTAAAGATTGAACTACTCCTTCCAGGCTATGGTATTATCAGAGCTGATAGGTCTTGCAAGAAAGCAGGAGAGGTAACCTTACTTCATCCAAGTCCATACAATCTCTCTCTTTATTCATACAGCACCCCAAATTTCCAAAATGTTGAAATACTAGTATCACTGATAAAGCTTAACAACAAAGACAGGTATGTTTTGTTACAATCTATATCCCACCTGGAAATAATATAATAACTTTAGATGAAATTCTCTCCAGGGCAACTAATAGTACACCTTATGAAAAAAAAATCATAGTAGTAGATATAAATATTGACTGGCAAAACTTTACATCAGACTTTCCTCTGGCTAGTATAAATCTTTATGGTTGCACACAACTTATCAAACTTCACACTAGATTTACTAATCCCAACAGTAAAGCCACAATTCTAGACTAGATGCTGCTAGTAAATTTACAATGTCTGGAACCTATCCAGACTCACTTAGCAGCTGACTTCCAGCCTATAACCATTGAAATTCCACCCACCGACCTAACGGTCACAAACTTAAAATAACCTAAAACCTTTCCAAATTCAATAAAGACTCTTTCATCAATAAATTGAAAGCCTTTAATTGGTCTGTCCTAACAACTCTTCCACTCAGTGAGAAAGTCAATACTTTTAATACCTTATTCTTAACACTCTAAACAGGCATGTCTCATTCCAGAAAAAAGTGAAAATTAAATAAGTACCATGGCTCACATTCCAGACAAAAATTATAATGAGTAACAGAGACAAAGTTTGGAAATAATGGCTTAAAGTTAAAACTCCCTATAACCTGCAACTTTATAGAAAATTGTTCAAACTGAGTAAAAAACAAGTTCATCTAGATAAAAAAATATTATAGCCATCTACAAGTTCACCACAAAAATGACCCACAAAAATTCTGGTCATCAATACATAACCTGTTACATCCAGACTCAAACAAGGAACTCAATCCTTGTTATAATAGCTCTCTACTAGAAATCATAACCTTATTCAATACCTACTTCACATAAAGCATTACCTCCTTAACTCTTCATCCCTAGCTAGTCCTTCTACTGCCCCACTATAACACCCATTATAGTAATTCATCAAACAGCAGGTTAGACCAAAAACACCATTCTCCAGAGACCAAATACACTACCTCTTCCTTTAGTCCACATCCAGTATCCCCACATGAACCTAATTCATCCTCTATATCCATCGGTAGCAATTTTCACTTAGGACTTGTCTACTTACACTCAAACCTTGCTACACTGCAGCTGACAACCTCCCATCTGAATGCTGAAAGATAGCTGCCAATGCCATACCCATTCTATATGCTTATCACTAGAACAATAACTGAATCATATGTACCCTCACTATGGAAAAAAATCTATATTATCCAACTTCATAAAGGTGGTATTTCAGCTGACGTCTCTAACTTTCAGCCTATTGCAGTATTATCACCTCTCTCAAAAATTCTTGAAAGACATATTCATAAGTAGCACCTCCTCTGTCTCTTAACAGCCACCCAGTATGGCTTTCACCCAACACAGAATACAACTATTGCCCTCCTATCATTCACTGACACCATAAACAAATACAGGGACTCAGGCAAACTTGTTTCCTCCTTATTCCTTGACATGCCAAAGCTTTCAGTACAGTTTCTCACCCTAAACTCCTGTATAAACTGTCTCAGCATGGACTATCTCTTTTTCATTACTGTGATTCAATAGCTATTAAACTGACAGGCTCTAGTCTCAGAAATGTTGATTCCAAAGAATTTTTGGAAAGGATAGAAAACATCTTGGTAAGTCCTGAGGAATGACGAAGCATGGCAACTTAATTTCAGTTCAGAACTGCAAAAGAATACATCTGGGAAGCAATCACTTGTGCAAAGTGTAGACTGCTGAGGTGGCAGCAACAACAGTAGCAGCAGAGAAAAAAACAGAAAGAAACCTCATAGCATTCACACTGGCTTATTTAAAAGTAAGAAGTTAGTATGACAAATCAGCAAGATCTGCTCAGACCTTATCTACAGTACTGTCCGTGGTTCTGGAGATCTCATTTTCTCCATGTTATCAGAATGATTGAGCAGGGGCGGCTCATGGCATCGGACTGCAGCCCCCTCAGCTAAAAAGAAGAAAATGTAAAAAAAAATACCTTTTCTTGTGTGACAGTAGCAGATGTTTTTTTTTGTTTAAATGCGAAATTCGAGTCCGCGACTCGGAAGTACGCGCATGCGCACTTTAACCGCCTCGGGTTGTGGCGGTTTTAAATAGATTTTTTTGTTGTTTTTATTGCAGCCCGGTGGAGTAATTAAGGCATCATTGTGATTCCCAGAAGTCTATGCGGTTCCAAACCGCATAGAATTGGAAGGGGCTCAGACTGCGACGTCCGCAGGCATGTCATGACGTGCTTGCTGAGCTAAATGCTGCTGATTGGTTGTCGCTCTCTTCCCGGGCTTATTGTGCTGGGAAAAGAGTGAGAATCAATCAGATAGTCAGTTGTGGGCTTGTGGATTGATTCGTGACTGTGATTAAGGACCAATTTTATTAATAATTTAATTTGGCATTGGATTTTAATTTTTTTTTATTTGGGTGGTAATATTTTGTCAGCTGTGCTGTGCAGCCTGTGCTAGCCTGAAGGAAGAACAGAAGAAGAAAGAAGAAAAAAGAAAAGAAGTTAGAAGAAGAACAGAGTGAAGGTGCAGAACTAAAGTAAGTATACTCTTTATTATGTTCCTTTGTAAATAAAGAGATAGTGACAGTTGCTACTAGCATTTAATCAGTAAAGTAAGAAGTAACTCAATTTCAGGGTAACTCTTAAAAGTAGTAACTGAGTTCTTAAACTATTGTAATTATTGATTGACTGAAGGTCTTTTACTGGAGAGTAGTGCTACATGGTCTCTTTTAGTGACGGACATTTTTCTGGTGCATGTAAAAAATTCTGTACAGTAATAAGTCATGAGAATGTTAAGTAGTTGAGTTGTTCAAGCTGGTTCATTTTCTTCACATAGTCTTTTGGCAGGAAATGTAACTACTTTATTATAACAGGTGGAGAGTTTAGCTTTATGTGTAAGAATAGATGAGGCAAGAGATGAAAGAAGGCAGGTAGATGTTAGTGTTTGTCTTCCACCATCTTTCAGCTAGTGCTTGGGTCTACAGAGGAAGCTGAGTTTCTGGTATGTTTTTAGTGGCTTGCAATATGCATCTGTCAGATTTCAGTTTTTTTGTCAATGTGGATGCCCAAAAGCTTTGTTTAGGTTAAAGTTTCATTTTAGTGTTTTTGGATGAGGTTATTTTAAAAGATTGTCTTTCAATAATTTTTTTTTTAGGGTTTTTTTTTTTTTAGGTTTTCAAAAGTGGATTTGTATCTTTTAGCCAAGTTTCACTAGCAGTTAAAACATTTTGGGAGCTGTCCTGAAGTATTGGTAGGGATGGGGCTGCACAAATAAGGACTGAGTAATCAGCATATTGAACTATGCTAGTGAGGTAGGTGGCAGTATGTAATTTGTTTATCAAAATATTGAATAAGAGGAGACATAATATTGACCCTTTATGGGACTCCAACAGTGACTGGTAGAAGGGAAGACAGATTTTGTTTCTGACTGCTTACTGCCTGTCAGTCAGATAGGTATTGAATCATAAGGCAGAAGGCTGGGTGAGGCCAAGAAAAAAAAGTTCAGTAATATGTTACTGGGATGCAGTGTCAAATGTTTTTGATAAATGTAAAAATAGTGACAATACCAGGTTACCCTCATTCCTATATTTGTTTATGATATTGGCGAAGTTGGGGTCAGCAGTAGGACTATGCTGGTTTTAGGAGCAAAGGTTGTTAGAGTCAATATACTGCACACGTTGTGAGTGGATGCATTTTATAGCACTTCAGACAGAGAAAATAGGGTGGAAAAAGGTCTATAGTTGGAAAAGTCTGTTGATGTGTGATATTTTGTAGTAGTTTTTTTCCAGATGGATGGGGGATATCTCAAAGATAGGAATTGGTTTATCATTATGGATACAGGGAAAGTTGCGGCATCAACTGCTGTTTTTAGGTATTCTGTTAAAAGTGGGTCAGCAGCTTTGGTTTTAGTTTCAGTAGACATTTTCTTATAGCAGAATTGATGACTGTGAGAAAGGAGAATGAATGTGACTGAAGAGGACAGGATGTGGTGAGAGACAGAGAGAGGTGACTTCTTATTGTTATTATTCAGATATAGTACTGTCTGTATAAAGTAGGAGTTGGACTGAGATAGTATTGTCACTGGTGCTAGAAGTGAAAGGAGATGGAGTGGTAGTTTAGCCAGGATGTATTAGTTTGTTTAATAATGACCAAAAGAGCTTGGTGTGAGGTTTGTATATGTTTGTTTATCCAGTTTAATGCAGTGTTTAGCAATATGTCTGACAAATCTCAACATATGAAATGCATTTTGTGTTCTACATATATTGAAATACAAATTTTAAAGAAAGAAAGGCTTGAAAGCTGCACAGCTTAGGGGACAAGGAAATTATTTTAATAGATTCCAAGATTGATAGATTGTTACTGTGCTAAGGATCCAGGGGGCATTCTAAACCTAGCCAAGTTTTCCTGAAAGAATAATGAAATCCTGTATCCAAATAGGACATTGAGGGCTAGGCATTTATAAGCTACCTCTGTCCATAAATTACATGGGTGCCAGGCCTGGTGTAAATTTCCTGATCCATATCCATTGGTCTTGGTTGTGCTTAAATTGGGTAATAGATAAAGTCAGCTTCACATGGATGGAAAGCCTCTTCCATAGGAGGGGTAGTTTCTTGGACACATATCTGTCTCTCCTGCATGTTCTGTTTAAGTCACAGACAAAATTCAAGTCCCTAGATCATGTATTTCTGCCACTGTTTGACTTAAGAATATGCAGGAGATTCATAAGTTTGGGGTTTGCAGAGGCCTTGTAATCCAGGTATAGATCACCCCTCAGCAAACTATAGGAGACTAAGTAGAGGGAAAGGGCTTCATGGTGCTGTGTGTAAGGCACATTTGTTACACCTTTTATTGTTTTTGTAAGGAACCTTTGAGGGCACTCCAGTTGCTGCATATGCTTGGTCAGGTATACTGAAGGGTGCATTGTACTCTATGATTGGTCTGATAAAGGAATATTACAGTGGGCTAATGACCTCTTTGATCCTAGATGCCATGCACTTTATTTATTTATTTTTATTTATTTAACATTTGTTGACTGGGAAAGTCCAACTGGGTTCCACAGAGCCTGTTTTCAGCAGAGGCCCGGGGAGAAATGCTCCAGAAATGCTCACTTACTTAAAAGTTGTGCAACATATCAGCCAAAAGGTTGGCAATAGCCCCCAGTTCAGTGTGAGATGCCATTTATAATCACCTCTGCACATTGCTGTGTATTTCCCTTGAGGTTATGAACATTGCTGTAAAAATATTTCTGGTTGTCCTTTGCCTGAGAAACTATTTTTTCTTCAAGTTTATCATTTGAAGTATTAATTAACCCTTTTAGCTGCCTGTTTAGATAGTTCAGGGTTTTTTTAGTATGTTGGGCTTTGGTCATCCTATGCTTAGCCAGGATTTTTTTGTTTTATTGTATAACCGACGGATATTGTGATTCCACTAGAGTGCCTTGCCTTTTGAGTTTGTCTCATACTTAATATGAGTGGACACAGCCTGCTCTGTGCAGCTATCAGTACGGTTGTACAGAGATTTTGTAAATTGCTCAGCATATGCTGTGGTGTTTACTGGATTTGATGGCGCTTCAAATTTAGCTTAGGTGTCATGTATTAGAGAGAGGTTAGATTTGGAATAGTTCCTAAAGGTTTTTGGTTTTATTGAGTCCCTGAGTTTAATTTTTATTTCAAGATATATTGCCTTATGGTGAGATCTAATGAGCAAGGACATTACATTGGATGAGGAACATCACTCCCCCATGTTTCTGAGTACAAGGTCAAGGATGTTTACAACTCTTGTAGGAGAATGGACCAACTGTTACAAAATGTTGATACTGTCGAAGCTTAGGAATTGCTGGGCCTGTGCAGTAAAAATCCATTACTTAATTAATTTTTATTTGGTGTATGAAGTCTATACTTTGCCTTTGCATTTATAAAGGACATGATTACATTATTTTAAGAGCTCATTACAGGCTTTACCTGCAAACTAAACAGAATGCCAATCTATCATGTGCAGTCCATATCCTGTGCAGTAATCCTTTAAGCAATGTATGTTGAGCTTGTTTCCTGTTTGCTTTTCATTTTTTACTTGGATCATGTTTTCCCCATGAAACAAGTAGATAGTTGTTGTCAGGCAGCAGGTCTTTTTTGGATAAGAAACATTTTTACAAGTGGGGGTATCACAGATATTGATACTTTCACCATGTAACTTGGTACTTTAATAAAGCTGAATATAAATTATAATTAGAACTGGAGTACAAGGAGAAGTGGTTTGAGTTGAGTGCTGCTTGTTATTCTTATACTTGATTTTGACTAGCATTCCAGTAATGTATTTAAAAAGTAATTTATTTTTTCATGCCTCATAACCTTTTTGTTTCCATCTAGATATTAAGTAGGCTGTCATGTAGCCAATGGACTGAAATATGTTTTTTTCTTCTACACTTCATTTGTCTTGATTGGACTCTCATAATGATGGTTTGGCACCAAGGGCAGAGTATTTAATTAAAGTTACAGTTTTTGTGGTTTTGAGCATAGCTCCTCCCCTTTCTAGTTGACCACACCCATTCCCATTGACCCCACCCATTCAGCTGTCTCCTGCAGCCCCCCTTTGATTTGAAGTCACCAGCTGCCACTGTGATTGAGTCGGTGCAGAAGAGAGCAACATGAGTGCTGAATGGTCTTCACCACAAGACATTAGGAAATGTTATATGACTGTAATATGTAGAAACAAGAGGCAGACAGGATTCAGCAGGGCCCAAGTAGGCACAATGTTTGAAAATGACAGGTAAATGAATGAAAAGGACACTGTCAGAAGATACAAGGTGGGAAGCTAAAGGAAGATTTATTTTTTTATCCTTTTGTTGAATGGGTTAGTTCTCATAGGCTAGTTCTCTCTTTGCAGGGGAGACCTGAGGTGGTATTTATACTAGTAGGTAAAATTTGGCCAGGGTATCAGGGAACTTTCCCTACTTTTTTCAGTAGGTGCTGTGGGATATTTTATATCCCCCATGAACTATCAACAACTTAAACAGATGGCACCTTGGTTTTATGTCTCATCTGAGAACAACACACAGAAGAGGAGCACTTCCCTTATTTGCACTGCAGTGTCAGCAATTGATCTGTCTGGTGTGGGAATAGAGCTCATAGTCTTCTGCTCCAAAGCTGACTGTGCTACCTGTTGCACCACTGACAATAAAGGCAAGGATGCTTTTTTTACAGAAAGAGTATTAATGGGTCCATGCAGCTTTCATGATGAGGTAGCAGCCATCATGCATTGAAACCCGGTACTTGTATAAATCACTGCATTTACTAAATGTGGTCCAGTAAAACAGATCCACTGACACAAGCAGTACATAAATTTGAAAACTATTATATACACAGTTTCAGTATTGTACAGATGGGTATTTTTTTAGACAAATAAACATTATTCTAGAAAAGGCAAATTCAACAGAACAGAGTTCTGGTTTAAGGATGGACAGTTTTACAGTTTACAAAAGCATAGACACATATCTACTCAAAAAAAATTCAAACTGACTAACCAAATTACAATTTCAAGATATTTGGTTTTGAGTGCAAGTTTGGCTTTCCATAAAGAACAGAAGAATCACTTAGTGTCAAATGGAGGATAGCTGCATAACTTGTCTCATGCTAATTCATAAATCTTCACTTCTTTACTTTCTGGACAAATAACAATTTCCTGCTCACAGTTATGTGTCATCATTACATTGTTATAGACAGAATAGACTCACAGATACACAGTGAGTCTTTTCTGATTCACCAACTTCAAATTGTTGCTTGTCCATTAGTGCTTGTCATACAAAAGTCTGTCATGTTCTAGGCTTGCTCTGCTGGATGTCTTCTTAGAATTTCTTCAATTTTAACAACTTATTAGTTACCCGATTATGTAGAGCAGGTGATAAGCTCACTGTGAGCCACACATGGTTCATAGGTTCATAGGTTCATAGGTTCATACTAGGCTATCTGCCCTAGGGCATTTATAAGCCTAGCCCAGAGTTTTGTGGCTTTCGCCACCCCTTTAGTTTGAAGGATACTATGCCCATTATTTTGCTGTGCCTCTGTCAAGCAGTGACACTGAGGTTATCCCTGGGGTATACCTGCGATCTCCCATCCATTGGTCAAGATTTCTCTTGAACAAGACCAACGAGGTGCTCTGCCTCACATGAACCGGGATTTTGTTCCACAGCATAGGGAGTCTCTGGGTGATGAATCTGTCCCTCCAGCACGTCCTATTAATAGTCCATCAAGGTTTAAGTCTCTTGCCCTTGTAGTTCTGATGGATTTAGATTTTTTGAGGTGAAGCATGTTCATTAATTCTGGGTTGGACATGGCCTTTTATGTCAGGCACAGGTCACCTCTGAGCAGTCGGTAAGCGACTGAATAGAGCTGGAGTTCCTTCAGTCGGGCAGCATAAGACATATTTTTGAGACCCTTTATCCTTTTAGTGAGGAACTTTAGTGAGGAGTTCCTTCAGTCGGGCAGCATAAGACATATTTTTGAGACCCTTTATCCTTTTAGTGAGGAACTTTTGGGGCCTTTCCAATTGCTGCAGGTGTCGGGTCAGATACATTCCGAATGGGGCATTGTACTCAATCACTGGTCTGATGAGTGATGAGTACAGGGGAACAATGACCTCCCTTGATTTAGATATGAATCCCTTCATGATCAGGTGGGCAATGTAGAAGGTCTTCCTAACTACTTTGGAAATGTGAGTGTCAAACGAAAGGTTACTGTCAACCTGGGTCCCCAGATCCCTGATAACCTCTTCTGTGCTTAGTGGATTGCCACCTATATGGTAACTAGGGGTAACCTTGTTTTTCCCGAAGGGGATGACTATGCATTTTTTGGTGTTTAACTTTAGGCCATGGCTCTGGCACCAGTTATCCGTTTCTATGAGACCCTTCTGAAGGATGTCTGTGTCAGATGGGTTTTCAACTATGGTGCCCAGTTTGCAGTCATCTGCAAACTTTGTCAGCCATAATCCTCCTGTGTTTGCCTGTACTTCTGAAAAGTAGATGCCGAACAAGAGTGGGCCCAGGACTGAGCCCTGTGGCACACCACTTGTGACAGGCTTGGAGTCTGATATGGCGCCAGCAACTCTGACCCTGTGGGTTCTGTCACATAGCCAGTTTGCAACCCATCTTGTGATGTATGGGTTTACGTTTAAGCTGGTGAGTTTTTCAATGATACCCGAGTGGGGTATTGTGTTGAAAGCCTTTGCCAGGTCAAGGTAGGCTGTGTGGACTGCCTTGCCCTCGTCAATGGCCTTGGTGACTGTTTAAAAAAAGTCAACCAAGTTTAAAAGGCATGATCTGCCCTTGACAAAGCCAAACTGGGTTGGATCCAATGTCTGCAAGTCCCCTATGTCTTTATTTATGAGTTCCATTATGATCCTCTCCATAGCTTTGCAGACCAGGCTTGTCAAGCTGATGGGACGGTAGTTTCCGGGGTCGGTGGAAATGGCATTTATTTATTCTACTACATCAACCCTTTCATTTTCTGGAGATTCAGGTACAATTCCAACCTTTGACTTTGGTCACTTCGGTATAAGGATAGTGCAGTATGCAACTCATTGGTTTTACATACAAGTCATTTTCAAAAACAGCTGCACTAATTGAAATTATTTTATATGGCAGTGCATTTATGACTGCACCTTTATGCGTGTGTGCACTGTTGTTGAGGGTGTTGGTATGTGCATGTAGTGTTATGAAGGATATGTACTCTTTGCAACATTCCAAAATAATTTGCACCTTCAAAAATTTAATTGTTTGTAAGAAACACATTTAAATATAACAATGCTTGCATATTCCTTTTAGATGACCTGAGAAATACTGATGCAATATTTAAATTAGTTGAAAAATCTTCTTATTCTTTTGGCTGCTCCCATTAGGGGTCGCCACAGCAGATCAACTGTTTCCATTTCTTCCTGTCCTCTGCATCTTGCTCTGTCACATCAACCACCTGCGTGTCCTCTCTCACCACATCCATAAACCTTATCTTAGGCCTTCTTCTTTTCCTGTAACCTGGCAGCTTCCTCCTTAGCATCTTTTTCCCAATATACTCTGCATCCCTCCTCAGCACATTTCCAAACCATTGTAATCTTGCCTCTCTGGCTTTGTCTCCAAACCTTCCAACCTGGGCTGACCCTCTAATATACTTATTCCTAATCCTGTCCATCCTCGTCACACCCAGTGCAAATCTTAACATCTTCAACTCTGCCACGTCAAGCTCTGACTCCTGCCTTTTTGTCAATGCCACTGTCTCCAACCCATGTAACATAGCTGGTCTCACTACCCTCTTGTCGACCTTCTCTTTCACTCTTACTGGTACTTGTCTGTCACAAATAACTCCTGACACTCTTCTCCATCCACTCCATCCTGCCTGTACTCAATTCTTCACCTCTCTTCCACACTCAGCATTACTCTGAACTGTTGATCCCAAGTACTTAAACTCATCCACCTTCCCCACGTCTACTCCCTGCATCCTCACCATTCCTCTATACTCCCTCTCATTCACACACATATATTCTGTCTTAGTCCTACTGACCTTAATTCCTCTTCTCTCTAGAGCATATCTCCACCTCTCCAGGGTCTTATCCACCTGTTCCCTACTCTCACTACAGATCATAATGTTATCTGCAAACATCATAGTCCACAGGGACTCCTGTCTGATCTCGTCTGTCAACCTGTCCATCACCATTGCAAATAAGAAAGGGCTCAGAGCTGATCCTTGATGTAATCCCACCTCCACCTTAAATGCATCCGTCACTCCCACCGGCGACCTCACTGCTGTCACACTACCCTCGTACATATCCTGCACCACTCTTACATACTTCTCTGACACTCCCGACTTCCTCATACAATACCACAACTCCTCTCTAGGCACCCTGTCATATGCTTTCTCTAAATCCACAAAGACACAATGCAACAACTTCTGACCTTCTCTGTACTTCTCCATCAACACTCTCAGAGCAAACATCACATCCGTGGTGCTCTTTCCTGGCATGAAACCATACTGCTGATCACTAATCATCACCTCCCTTCTTAACCTAGCTTCCACTACTCTTTCCCATAACTTCATGCTGTGACTGATCAGTTGAATCCCTATGAATGTCAAGTAATCTTTTTTTTGAAATAAAAGTTGTTGTCCTACTATCAAATCTAGAGTCACAGTCATGAGCATTTTTCTCATCACAGCTAGTTTCAAACCAGGGCTTCAATAAAGAACATTGCCTGGTGATAGCACATTTCTCCATTTGTAAGAGTAGAAGTCTGAGCTGCATGCTGTGGTGCTTGTGCTGTTTATCCCTTTTCATGTAACAATTTGTCCATTATCAGAAGAGTGCCTCTTGTCTTTTCTTGCATTAGCATACTTTCTTATTTTTGTCTTTCACCTTCACCTTCATTTATTTTGTCACTTACTCTGGTTATGTTAGTCATCTTGTTTCTAACTTTAAGCTTAGAAGGAAAACTGGCTCAGGTCTATATCACTTTGTTGAATCCCACGTCAGGGAATACCTTTTTGTCGAACACCTATTAATCAAAGCTCCTAATAAGCAAATTAACTTCTCAGCAAATTTTTCCTAGGGCAAATCAATGGTTGGTCACCCTAGCAAATGTGAACAAAATCATAAAACTTAATAGCTACCCCGCTGGGGGGGCTATACCCTCAACATCCCCACTAACTAAATATACCAACACCAAGATCGCACTACAGTGGGGAAAAGGGCAAATTCCAGATGGTGGCTGACCATTGTTTTGCCCTAGGAAAGCTTCCGGTGAAAATTCCAACCCACAGTTGATCATGACGGTAAAGCCCGCATGATTAAACAAAGCCAACTGTGGGTAAATCCTGATATACATACACAAAGGAGTAGATTATTGCTAGTATACAATGACATTATTTAAGAAGGTAATTTCTTATCTTTCTTAAATAATGTCTTTGTATAACAGCACTTTAGTCTTTTTCTACGTTGTATTTTGTAGAGTGATGTACTGCACGTGCATATAGGACTTGGGTTCCCATGCCTGCACTGTATATCAGTGCAGTGCAGAAGAAGCGAGAAAAGAGAATCTCTGTTGCTTTTTTTTTTTCAGTTTAAAAAAATTAAGGTTTTAATAGGGACAGAGCAGAAATACAAGGAAAATTAGGTATGTTTCTGTTTCTTTAGTTTTGTAGCATGTAACTGATTTTTCTAGTATTTTGCTCTAGCATATACCAACAGAAAATCTGGCTGCTGAGTTGTACTGCAGTAGATAGACATTTTTATTTTCGTATATGCTCGATTTACAGTGAGTATGCTGATTGGGCTGTCCAGTCAGCATGTACTTTTGGAATACTAATGACCTCTTATTGCATAATTTCTCCCACCAATGAAAAAAGTGATCTGTCTCCAGCTTGTAAAATTCAAGGGGAATACCATCAGGACTGAGGACCTTCCCTGTGGCCGCATGGATGCCAACAGTCTGTTTTTCTTCCTGCTGTATAGGACTCAGTATGTGCTCAGTAAAACAAGATGCGATATCCTGGGTATCAAGAAGCTTTATTGTTCACACTGAATTACGATAAAAATAAAAAAACAATAATTTAACAACAAATACTGAGCGCTTTCACCCGCTACAAATACGCGGGTTTCTTCAGAGTACAAGCATAATGTCTTGACACCAACCTTATATAGTAATACACTTAGATGCATTGATTGAATAATCATTTAATTGTTAAGCAATGCCTTGTGTTCTATTAAATGATTAACCCTTAACTAACACTTTTATTCTTAAAAGAAGTGTGAGTTTTGTATAAAATTAAAAAGACTATGTAGTAATACAGTACGATTCATGAGGGCATAGAGCTGGAAAATGTATGTGTGTGTACACCTACTTGGAATAGCTATCCAACAAATAGCACCAAGCTTGGTTACAATCATACATATGTACAATGCTTAAATGTTAGAAATAAATCCAGCGTTGTTAAAATGTTTTAAAATATTCTGACATATAATATATCCCTTTTTAAGGGTTATATTTAGTTAAATAAAAAGTATATAAATATAAATGCAATTGTAATAAATACAATATAAAATTAATTAAATAATAATAAATACATATGTTTGAATAGAAATGTGTGTATGTATATTTATGTATTAATAGTAATATTAAATATGTATATAAATAATACATAAATATGTAAATATATAAATATAAAGAAATATATAAATATATAAATATAAATATCAAAATAGTGAATTAGTAATATAATAATATGGTCATATAATGAATGCTGAAGCCAACACTTCAGCATTTAGTAAACTTAAAAATGCCTTATACGTCGTATGTAATACAGTGTATTCTATCACTCACTTGATATGTAATGTTTTAAAATTTAGTAGTTAAAAACATAAAAGTACATTTCATAGTTTTACAGAAAACACACATTTGTTCATGAAGACATAATCATACGCAAATAGATTTGTACTTCAAAATACTAGCAATGCTAATGTGCCCATTCAATCCCGGTGTGGCGCTAGCATTAAGTCTGAGCTGCCACAGGCATTCCTTTGTTAGTAGTAAATTATCTAGGTCACCTTCCTTTTCCCAGGGGTTTTGTATTCTATCTATAATGAAAAAAAATGAATCTTTTAAAGTTGCAACATGTGGTACTGTGAACATAGAGAGCATTAGTTTCTTTTTTATGTTTAATGTCTCTTATATGTTCCATAATTCTTTCTTTTAATTTTCTCTTAGTTTT
Organism: Protopterus annectens; assembly: GCF_019279795.1. NCBI lineage: Eukaryota > Metazoa > Chordata > Ceratodontiformes > Protopteridae > Protopterus > Protopterus annectens. The sequence goes on from NC_056738.1 coordinate 211,921,438, forward strand.
TCCAACATAATATCCGGGACATGAAATACAACTAGCTAGATAAACAACCATTTTTGTGTTACAATTACATTGTCCGGGGCATTGGAGTGTTCTCCCATAATCATACACTGTACAATAGGGTCCATCATTGATGTATTTGCAACTTTTACAAAACCCACATTTCTTCATTTTGGATATTTTAAATCTAGAAACACTACTTTCAAAAATCTCCTTTAGGTTAGTTCCCCTACTGTATGTTATTCTTGGATATGAACCTAGGATATCTTTAAATTATTTCTTATTATTAAACACACAGTTCCAAGTGTCATTCAAAATTGTAACTATTGCCTTTGAATTGTCATTGTAGGGTATAATAAATGCATCCTTTTTGTTTATAGGCTGTGGTTCTTTTAATCTATTATTCAAACCATTAAGAAGTATCGGTTTGAATTTAGTGTCCCTATTGTTAGACACCTCCTGAAATGCTAAGTCTAATAATTTCTGCGGGTAACCCCTTTCAAAAAACATTTCCTTTAAAACTCTAGTTTCTTCCAAGAAGTTTTGGTCATCACTTATAATACGTGAAAGTCTAACCATTTGACCTTTCACCAAGTTTTTCTTCTGGAAGTACGGATGGTAACTTTCGTAGTGCAAGTAGCTGTTAGAATATGTCTTTTTACGGAAAATGTTTGATTCAATCTTGCCATTCTTATTATACATCCTAATATCTAAATAGTCACACTGTTCATTGTGTATTTGAAATGTAAATTTAAGAAAGCAGGTACTTGTGTCTAAATAGTGTATAAAATCTTTTATGTCACTTTCTTCACCTTTCCAGAAAATCAGGATATCATCCAAAAATCTAACATAAAAAATAATGTTCTCCCAATAGTTGGATGTAAAAACTTTTTCAATTTCCCATTGCGCCAGGACTAGGTTAGCATAAGTGGGGGCACACCTAGCCCCCATTGCTACTCCTGTGCATTGCTTTAATATTCACCTTCTTGGAAAACATAATTGTTATTTAGGATCATTTCCATAAAATCCACTAAAAGTTTTCTTTTTACAGTGTGAAGTCCACTATGTTTGTCCAAAATCTTCTCAAAAAGTATCAACCCTTCATTATGTGTTATAACACTAAATAGATTAATAACGTCAACTGTTATCATAGTATATTTGACTCCTGTGTGATTCTCATTAAATTCTCTTAATTTTTCTAAGCAATTCCAGGAGTCTTTGATTATGTGTGGAAAATTCATGCTAATACCTTTACAATGTACATCTACAAATTTGGCTATAGTTTCAAGTTTAGAATTTTTCGCTGACACTATTGGTCTAAAAGGTGGGTTTTGAATATCTTTGTGTACTTTGGGTATGCCAAAGATCGTAGGGGTGATGGGGTGTTCAACAACTAAGAAGTCATATTCTTGTGTGTTAATCATGCTTTCCATTAAGCAATCATATAGTACCCAGTCTTTCTTGGTGTATGCTCTTTGTACTTCATATTTAGAAACTTTTGTATATGTTTCTTCGTCTTCTAACATGGTTACCATTTTGTTGGTATAGTCTAACTTTGTCATAATAACAACCCCACCACCCTTATCTGGCTTCATAATTCTATACTTATTATTACCACAAAGTTCTGCTACGCAGGATCTCTCCATGTCAGTAAGATTGTCATTTTTCATATGTTTTTTCTTCAATTCCCTGCGTATTTGTGACTCACAGAGTGCTTCAAAAACGCGTATAACCAGATTGTTAGGTGGTATAAATGTACTGGATCTTTTCAGTGTAATGAACCCTCTGTCAATATCAACTGGTGCCTGTTCCTTAGCAAAAAACATTTTTAAGCTTAATAGCCTGACATAAATTTTTAAATTAATGAGTGTCTTACCTATATCGCTTTTATAATAAGGAACAAATGTGAAACCCCTTTTAAACAGGGTAATATGGCCAAGGTTTAAATTCAATTCACTATAGTTATATATATTGAAACCACCATTAGTAATGACATCACACACATCATGGTTATTTGTCTCAGAATTTTCACCTTTTGTAATAGTGTCACCTGGATAACTAGACTGTGACATGTTCCCCACACTTAAATCAAAAGGAAGGTTATTATATTCACTCACATTTTCACTCAAATTATCAGTGTGACTAATGGCGTTTGGCTCAGGTAGTAAAGTAGTATTAAATATTAAACTGTTGAATGTTTCCTTTAGTAGTAATGGGAGTTTGTCCTGAAGTGTGCTTTCCTCCCTTGATTCAAGTACTGATTCTTCCCCTCCTGATACCTGTCTTTTATTCTCTCGGACCTCCTTAGAGGGGGTTGTTCTAAAAAAACATCATTGTCTCTGTAAACATCCCTTTGCAATGCATTTCCATTGTGGTATCCATAATTATTTCCACTATTGTTTGCATTGAATGTAGCTTTATCCCTGTTCAAGTCAAAATTTGCATCCTTATTGACAGAAAACTTTGTTTTTTCATTATAATGTACAGATAATTTAAAATCCTTAAAATGATGATATGCCTTCTTGTTAACATAGTCATTGCTGTCCCTAAATAATTTTTTATTCTTAAACTCTAAACCTCTCATGACAAAACTGTCAATCTCTTTTAAAACATTATCCATCCTGTATTTATTGTGTTCAAATAACAAGTCACTGTGAATACTGTTATCCAGTTCTACTAATTTCTCATTTAATTTATTCAGTCTATGGTTGTTATTTTTAATAATTAGTTTTAACAGTTCAAGACCAGTTTTGTCAAACAGTGATAACAATTCATCGAAAACAACACTATCACTGTTAAAACCAAAAGGCAGTTTAAAAATGCGCAAACCTTTAGGAACTTGTTCCAGCTCCAAAGACCTTTCAAGGAATGCGTTGTCCATTTGTATAGTTTTAAACTGCTTCAAAATTTTTTCAAATTCCACGATCTGTTGATTCAAAGAACCCATGTCTTTCATACTGCTCCTAGGTATACTTTTAAAAGTTGGTGCCTGTAGTATATCCTTGATGTTTTCCCATCTGCGGTTGTGGTCATTAGTACTTCTCCCGTCTCCAGCATTCGAATTCGCACTCTGAGGCATACCAGACCTTGAGTTCACTTCCTTCTTCCTCTTGTCACCTCCTATAGAGTTCGAAGAACCATTGCTGGCCGACGGAGCATTGGGACTGTTACCCGGTGTGGAGTGAAGTGTAAAAAGTTGTTCCTGCGATTCCGTTAATGTAATGTTAAGATCAACGTCATTGTTTTTAGTAGTACAGTTCCCTTGAATCAATTGTATTAGGCGTTGCGTCGCTTCTAAATGTTGTTTGAGTAACACCTCCATATAGAAATAAGGAAATGTGTATGTTGGTATCGGTGCCGATGTCAAGACTATAGAGCCAAAAGAAATAATGAATAAAAGTAATGCTTTCACTGCAAAATAGTCCGTTTCGGTGCCAGTGCCAGTGTCAAGACTGTAGAGCCCAAAGAAATAATGAATAAAGTAATGCTTTCACAGCAAAATAGTCCGTTTAAAATAGTGTGACAATCTTGCCTCCTCGATGCCCTGGAATCACGTTCATGGCTGTGATGTTGAATCGAACCAAAGACCAGTAAAACAAGATGCGATATCCTGGGTATCCAGAAGCTTTATTGTTCACACTGAATTATGATAAAAATAAAAAAACAATAATTTAACAACAAATACTGAGCGCTTTCACCCGCTACAAATACGCGGGTTTCTTCAGAGTACAAGCATAATGTCTTGACACCAACCTTATATAGTAATACACTTAGATGTATTGATTGAATAATCATTTAATTGTTAAGCAACGCCTTGTGTTCTATTAAATGATTAACCCTTAACTAACACTTTTATTCTTAAAAAAAGTGTGAGTTTTGTATAAAATTAAAAAGACTATGTAGTAATACAGTACGATTCGTGAGGGCATAGAGCTGGAAAATGTATGTGTGTGTAAACCTACTTGGAATAGCTATCCAACAAATAGCACCAAGCTTGGTTACAATCATACATATGTACAATGCTTAAATGTTAGAAATAAATCCAGCGTTGTTAAAATGTTTTTAAATATTCTGACATATAATATATCCCTTTTTAAGGGTTATATTTAGTTAAATAAAAAGTATATAAATATAAATGCAATTGTAATAAATACAATATAAAATTAATTAAATAATAATAACTACATATGTTTGAATAGAAATGTGTGTATGTATATTTATGTATTAATAGTAATATTAAATATGTATATAAATAATACATAAGTATGTAAATATATAAATATAAATGCTTCAGCATTCATTATATGACCATATTATTATATTACTAATTCACTATTTTAATATTTATATTTATATATTTATATATTTCTTTATATTTATATATTTACATATTTATGTATTATCTATATACATATTTTATATTACTCTTAATACATAAATATACATACACACATTTATATTCAAACATATGTATTTATTATTATTTAATTAATTTTATATTGTATTTATTACAACTGCATTTATATTTATATACTTTTTATTTAACTAAATATAACCCTTAAAAAGGGATATATTATATGTCAGAATATTTTAAAACATTTTAACAACGCTGGATTTATTTCTAACATTTAAGCATTGTACATATGTATGATTGTAACCAAGCTTGGTGCTACTTGTTGGATAGCTATTCCAAGTAGGTGTACACACACATATATTTTCCAGCCCTATGCCCTCATGAATCGTACTGCATTACTACATAGTCTTTTTAAATCTTATACAAACCTCACACTTCTTTTAAGAATAAAAGTGTTAGGTAAGGGTTAACCATTTAATAGAACACAAGGCGTTGCTTAACAATTAAATGATTATTCAATCAATGCATCTAAGTGTATTACTACATAAGGTTGGTGTCAAGACATTATGTTTGTACTCTGAAGAAACCCGCGTATTTGTAGTGGGTGAAAGCGCTCAGTATTTGTTGTTAAATTATTGTTTTTTTATTTTTATCATAATTCAGTGTGAACAATAAAGCTTCTGGATACCCAGGATATCATCTTGTTTTACTGGTCTTTGGTTCGATTCAGTATGTGCTCAGTCTGTTGTTCACTCACTTGGAGAATAGTTAGAGGGCAGAAAAATCTTTCATACTCACCTTCTTTTCCCAAATCACATACCTATATCTATACATTTCTCTTCAAATCTCCCTGGACTAAGTCCTCAAGTCACTATCCAAGTCTGAAAACACTACTTACTTGATGGACAACATAACAGGCTGCTTACTGGTCAGCTGAAAACATGCTTTGTCAGACCTGTCCAGAGGCTATTCAGTATCAGCCTCCAAACAGGCTTCATTCTGGATGAATGGAGGACAGCAACAGTCAACCCCTCACACAAAGACAGGGAGAAAATGGACTTGGGAAGATATAGACCCATATGCCTGTTAAGTCTCATCTGTAAGGCTATGGAAGGGGTCATTATCGAATTAATAAATAAGGGCGCAAACCTACCAACTCTTGACCCAAGCTAATTCAGGTTTGTTAAGGGCAGATCCTGTCTACTGAACCTGGTTGACTTCTTTGAGTAGGTCACTGAAGCAATGTATGAGAGCAACTAATTGCTCACCACCTATCTAGAACTTGCAAAAGGGTGCAACGATTTTAGATAAACCCTCCCAGTTAAATTTAAAGATCTATGTAATTCGTTGGATGGCAAACTGTCTCACAGATAGAACACTGGAAATTAAGGAGAGATTCTACCTCTTTCAAAACATCTGTCACTAGTGGTTTTCCCCAGGGTTCAGTCCTTGGGCCACTCCTCTTTGGCATTTATTTCTTGGAGGTCAAAGCAAATGTTAAGCATTTATGTTTGACCAAGTTTGCAGAGCAGTAGTGGATACCATAATCCTCCAATAAGACCTTTCTCAAACAAATAGTTGGTGTCAAAACCATGGACTAAAACTGAATGCCAAGAAATGCATAATAGTATTTTTCAGCAAATATGACTTCCTGTGCATCTATTATTGGCAACGACCCTGTAAACTGCTCCCATAGTCAAGGATCAGGGAAGGTACATCAGCAACAAACTATCCTTTGATCACCACACATCTACCATTGTAAGAAAGTCCTTTTTCATTGCTCAACATATACCTAAAGGTATGATGACCAGGTCCAGGGATATAAGCATTCTACTGTACTCATGAATCATCCAGACAATCATTAAACATAGTGTCCCTTTTTGTGTGTACCTGTCTGAATACTTGTCACAAATGGAACAATCAGAATGCTTTCTCACTGAAAAAAATGGGCCTGAATCGTACAATTTCTGCAAACCTTCTCAAAACTTTGTTCCACTTCTCAGTATCTTCCAAGCTAGTAAAGGCAACTTCTGCCTTTCATATGCATCCTCAACAGGCTATATTCTGTTATAACTATTATACATTTGTAAATCCAATGGCCGCATAAACACTCAATCGAGGGCTCTCAGTCTGTTTTGCAATATAAACAGGTTATTTTGGGAGGAGTGTCATCTGAGGATATTCAAGTTGGGACCACTCACTGTGCTATAGTGCCACAAAATTAAGCAATATAAAAAGATATTTGGACATAAGAAGAGAGCTATTAGCAGGAAAGTGGATCCTGTATTACTCAAATATATCTTATTAGGTAGGCATTTCAGCTTGGTAACTGACCATATCCCATTAGAATTATTGAGTAAACAGAAAGATTACAATTCAAAGCTGTGCTGATAGATATTATGCCTCCAAACCTTCCATTGCACAGTGACCCACAGGTCTGAACTAGCTAATAAAAATGCCAATGGATTGTCAGAGTCCTGAAGCTCATTATTTTGAATCCAAAATCAGTGTTTTTGTGCTGGTAGTGGAGATAGTTGTTAATATCTTGTGTATGAGTCTGGAGAGCTATATATAAATATATATGTATATGTATATATATATATATATATATATATATATATATATATATATATATACACATATCTATATATATATATATATATATATATATATATATATATATATATATACACATACCTCTATATATATATATATATATATATATATATATATATATATATATATATATATATATATTTATATACATGTATAGTATATGCATGCATATACTATATGTATATATACACACATACAGCAGACACATACACACACATATACATACATACCTTTCAGTGAAAATTAGGATTTGTTGAATTTTTTCAAAACCTGATTTTAATTACTGCTTCTCTGGTGTTAGTGCAACTGTGACCTGCAATGTCAGTCTTATTAAACATGTGTGTGTGTGTGTTTGTGTGTGTGTGTGTGTGTGTGTGTGTGTGTGTGTGTGTGTGTGTGTGTGTGTGTGTATGTGTGTGTGTGTGTGCGTACATACAGCATGAGTGTGTGTGTGAGTGTGTGTGTGTGTGTGTGTGTGTGTGTGTGTGTGTGTGTGTGTGTGTGTGTGTGTGTGTGTGTGTGTGTGAGTGTATATATATATGTATATATATATATATATATATATATATATATATATATATATATATATATATAGATTTTATATATATATATATATATATATATATATATATATATATATATATAGTTCCCCTTCAGAAGATCGAATTACTGAAAGCTCGAAATTCATAAGCTCGAGCCCAGAATCTCGAGCTTTCAGCAACTTGAAATTGTGAAGCGAAGCATTTAAAGTAAAATAACAGAGATATACTTATGTGTATGCAGGCAGCTAGGTCCTCCTGCATCGTTCCTGGTTTCATGTGCGAGTTGTATAACCGGTCTTCAGTGGAGGAGTGGAAATTCTCCCGTTGTGCGCTTATGCATCTAGTGCAGAATGGGAGATTTCCCTTATCCTCGCTGAAGTGCGATCTCGGAGTTGGTATATTTAAGTAGGGGGCTGTGGGGGGTGGAGGGGGGCTTGCCCCCTTGCAAAAACCTTAGGAAACAGTTTCTTCTTTGTTTTTGTTCCCCTGCACAATTTCAAGTTACTGAAAGCACGAGATTCTGGGCTCAAGCTTATGAATTTCGAGCTTTCAGTAATTCGATCCTGTGAAGGCGAACCGTATATATATATATATATATATATATATATATATATATATATATATATATATTAATATATACATAGATATAGATGTTTGAATAGAAATGTGTGTATGTATATTTATGTATTAATAGTAATATTAAATATGTATATAAATAATACATAAGTATGTAAATATATAAATATAAATGCTTCAGCATTCATTATATGACCATATTATTATATTACTAATTCACTATTTTAATATTTATATTTATATATTTATATATTTATATATTTCTTTATATTTATATATTTACATATTTATGTATTATCTATATACATATTTAATATTACTCTTAATACATAAATATACATACACACATTTATATTCAAACATATGTATTTATTATTATTTAATTAATTTTATATTGTATTTATTACAACTGCATTTATATTTATATACTTTTTATTTAACTAAATATAACCCTTAAAAAGGGATATATTATATGTCAGAATATTTTAAAACATTTTAACAACGCTGGATTTATTTCTAACATTTAAGCATTGTACATATGTATGATTGTAACCAAGCTTGGTGCTATTTGTTGGATAGCTATTCCAAGTAGGTGTACACACACATACATTTTCCAGCTCTATGCCCTCATGAATCATACTGTATTACTACATAGTCTTTTTAATTTTATACAAAACTCACACTTCTTTTAAGAATAAAAGTGTTAGTTAAGGGTTCATCATTTAATAGAACACAAGGCGTTGCTTAACAATTAAATGATTATTCAATCAATGTATCTAAGTGTATTACTATATAAGGTTGGTGTCAAGACATTATGCTTGTACTCTGAAGAAACCCGCGTATTTGTAGCGGGTGAAAGCGCTCAGTATTTGTTGTTAAATTATTGTTTTTTTTATTTTTATCATAATTCAGTGTGAACAATAAAGCTTCTGGATACCCAGGATATCGCATCTTGTTTTACTGGTCTTTGGTTCGATTCAGTATGTGCTCAGTCTGTTGTTCACTCACTTGGAGAATAGTTAGAGGGCAGAAAAATCTTTCATACTCACCTTCTTTTCCCAAATCACATACCTATATCTATACATTTCTCTTCAAATCTCCCTGGACTAAGTCCTCAAGTCACTATCCAAGTCT